>NC_141900.1:90906584-90959957 GCF_057802395.1 Ceratotherium simum simum
GAAGAGATTCTGGGTACAAGTCCTGGTTTTCCAAATTGTGTCATGTTGTTTCATTGTTTTAAAACTGTCTTTTGAGGAGCAGAATTTTAAAATTTTGATAAAGTACAACTTATCCATTTTTTCTTTTCTTGATTGAGCTTTTGGTTTAAACCTAAGTATTTAACTTAAGTATTTCATGATTTTTGGTGCTTTTATAAATGGTACTTTTTAAAATTTCAATTTCCAATTGTTCATCGCTAATACATAGAAATACTATTGATTTTTGTATATTGACCTTGTATTCTGCAACCTTGTTAAACACTCCTTTCTCAGTTCTAGTTATTATTTGTAGATTCTTTGGGATTTTCTACATAGATAATCACATTGTCTGCAAATAAAGACAGTTTTACTTCTTCCTTTCCAGTCTGTATACCTTTTACCTCTTTTTTCTCCTTATTGGACTGGCTAGAATCTCCAGTACGATTTTGAACAGAATGGTAAGAGTGGACATCCCTGTCTTGTTTCTGATCTTAACAAGAGAAACATTGTCTTTTACTGTTAAGTATGATGTTAGCTGTAGGTTTTTTGTAGACGGTCTGTAGCAGGTCGAGGAAGTTCTCTTCTATTCCTAGTTTGCTGAGAGTTTTATCATGAATGGATATTGAATTTTGCCAAGGGCTTTTTCTGCATCTATTGAGATGATCACGTGGTTTTTCTTCTTTGGTCTGTTGATAATGGTGAGTTACATTGATTGATGTTCAAAGTTTGAAGCAGCCATCTTGCATTCCCAGGATAAACCCTACTTGGTCATGATGCGTTGACCTTTATGTATGTGTATATTGTTGCTAAAATCTTGTTAAGAACTTCGGTGTTGATTTCATGAGGGACATTAGTCTATAGTCGTCTCGTTTCTCTTTCCTCCCCAGTTTGTTCTCAAATAAGTTTCATCAGAAGGGCTCCGTCACCTGGTACCCAATTGAGGCTGTTGGGAAGGATGCTGAGGAGGAAGAAGAGGAGGAGGAAGAGGACGAAGACCAAGAAGAAGAGGAAGAGGAGGAAGAGGAGGAGGAAGAGGAGGAGGAAGAGGAGAAAACAGTGGAGCTCTTACACTCCCCAGTCACCTTGTTGCCAGACCTCATGGAATTTGAACGGTGTGAAAGGCTGGGAGAGGTGGCTTCGTGCACAGCTGAAACTCCTGTGGGGAAGGGGACAGAGGCTCCAGCTCGGGCATGCTGCAGCCTCAGCGCTCTCTCAGACCAGGCCCTGAGTCATGGAAGCTCCAGAATTTCCGTAGAGCTGGGACGTGGGAATAGGGTTGGCGGAGGGGCTAGAGAAATAGTCTTGAAGCTACACTGGCACAGCACATACACTGTGTTTACTTAGACCGGGTCTTTATGTGGGGTGCCATTGAGGGAGCTATTGATGGGGATTATGAGGGCTAACACCCCCACCCCACTGCCACCACACGCCCCACAAATCTGCTTTCAGCAGCATTACTGGTCTTACAGGAAGAAAGACAGCAAATGGCTGGCTCAGACTCCCACTGCCCCTCCACAGACTCGAGACCCTTGACATCCATGTTGGCTTCCAGAGGCATTGGCCAGTAGAAGGAGGCTCACTCCACAGCTGAGCCTGACTTTCAGGCCTCAGATTAAAGCGGGCATCTTATGGTGTCTGCATATTCATGGGCTGAGAATTTTAAGCAGTTTTCCCATGGGGGAGAGCTGAGCCAGCCACACCTCTCATCCTCTCTTCTATCGGGGAGATCTTCATGGGGGGGCTCGGGGAGGACTTGGGGAAGGACCCCAGAGCACAAATCTATATCATTCATGGCTCCCAAGATGGCTTCTGTGTTCTAAGCATTGCGGACACACAGAGACTAGTAGGGCTAAGCCTCTGGTCCAGCACAGACCTGTGGTAAGGCCTGTGTGCTGTGGACCACCCCATGAGCGGAATCCCGAGGAGATGGCTTGGGGAGGGACAATCAGCCACTAGCTTTAGTTCTGGGAGATGGTGTGTTTCTGTTCCAGGTATCTCAACTTTTACAAGCAGACGATGGACCTTCTGATCAGGAACAGGATTGTCTCCTCGCAGGAGGTGACACTCCCCATCGTCTCTGCGGCCATCTCTCACCTGTGGCAGAACCTCTCTGAGGAGAGGAAGGCCAGTCTCCTGCAGGCCTGGGCGCAGAAGCACAGAGGCCCCCCGGGCCTCGCAGGGGCCTGTCAGGAGCCAGCCTGTGCTGAGGGCAGCGTGAAGGACAGTGGAGTCGACAGCCAAGGGGCCAGCTGCTCGCTGGTCTCCACCCCGGAGGAGGTGAGCAGACCCTGTGGGAGTTGGGTAGAGGGGTGCACAGGAACAATTTGGAGACACCAGGGATCTGCTCTGGTCACTGAGCAAGTTTGAGGTGCTGTTTGGATTCTGGCTCATGCAGTAGGTTTTTGCTTTTCCCGACATGATCTCCAGGACCACAGAACAGCATTTCTTTTTCTCTCGTTAGTTTCCTGGCCTTTCCATGGGGATTTTGACGAGAAGGCTTAGAAGGTTCTATCAGTTGGGATTCTTCTGGCTACAAGTTACTTGCTCATTAAACCATGAAGAAATGTATACTCACAGCCAGGGAGGTCCCGGGGCAGGGAGGGCTTCTGCAACCTCGGTGATGTCACCACAGACTCAGCTCTTCCCTTCTCCCTGCTCTGCCTCATCTTAAGGCTGGTTTCTCACCTTTTCTCCCCTCTCTGCCATCCCCACTCCCTGTGACTGTGGGATGGCAGCTGGTAGCAGCCAAGCTGTCATTCTTCCTTTTCTACACCAAGTAAGAGAGAGAAAGATTCCTTGTGGCTTTTTCTTAAGGGTCAAGGAAGAACTTTTCCAGAAACTTCCACCGGCCCTCTCCTGCACTCTTATTGGCCAGAATTGGCCTGATTGCCAGATTACTGAGTCAATGACTGGAATAATCTAGATAGGATTACATTTATACCAATCAGGCCCAATCCCTGAGAGGAGGTTAGTTCCCACCCCAAAGAGCATTGCTGCCACTCCGTGAAGAGAGGGGAACGCACTTCAAGGAGGCTACCTCAGGGCCACTGTAAATGTGCTCTCAGAGTGCAAGTTGTAAGAATGGCCATGGTCAGCAAAGCACAGCATCCGGTGGCGTTAGCAGTCACTCTGCGCTGAGGTCAACGTGGGCCCCTCAGCTGCTCTTCCAGGATTAGGACAGCCTCAGAAGCCTGCTGCCACCACATGGGCTGTGTCTGCCCTCACTTCTCCAGCCCAGGGGCAGGCAGTTCTTGGCTCTCTGCGCCTGTCCTGTGCTTTGCAGGACATCTAGCATCCATGGCCTCCAGCAGGTACAGCTCTGGAACGCCCCCATCCTCCGGGAAGTTTCCCAGCCATCAGGGCCCAGGCCTGGAGACAAGGGGATGTCGGTCACTAGTCCAGTCCTTTCAGTTTACAGACGAGGCCTAGCGAGTAGGGAGACTTGTCCAGGATGTCCAGTTCCTGCCTCAGGGATCTATCTGCTTCATCACAGATTTTTTCAAAGCTCTTTACACTTTGGTTACCTGTTTATGGTCAACCCTCCACGATCTCCCCTGATGCTTCTCAGCTGGAGTTTAGTACAAAGGCAGGTGCCTGGCTAATACCACAGACTCACTGAATCAGAGTCCCTGAGGGGGGCTGGCTCAGAATCTGCATTTTATCAAGCGCCCCAAGTGACTGATGCACGTGGGCCGTATTGGAGGGAACTCCCGGTGCAGATCTGCAACAGTCAATCAGCTACCGCCCGTGCCCCCGCCCCCAGTCGTCACTCCGCCAGACTTCTCATCTGTTTGTCCACTGATGTTGGGTCCACCATGAGAGGAATGAGTTCTCCTCCATTGCGGTCAAAGCGGGGCCAGATGACCAGCAGATGAAGACCTCATTCCCGAGGCATGCACCAGCCAGCCTAGACACCTTTGTAGCCCCAAAGTGCCTGGCTCTGGTGTCTCACAGCAAAGTAGGCAAAAGGAAGAAATATGCCAAACGCATGAACAACTCAGTCAAACTGTAAACTGACTGTGTGTTTGTGCGTTTGCAAGCATGTACCTTTCCTTAAGGAAGAGCACACCCAAAGAGAAAACCCCAGAATCTAATGTCCCCAAATCATGGGGGCAACTTATCTGGCCTTTTTCAGGAAGGGCTAAGGGCTCATGTTCTTCTGGTGTTGAGGAAGCTGGCAGCAGAGTCCCTCAGTCGTGCCCAAAGTGAGGCTCTGCCCGCACCACCGTCCCCAGGCTTAGGCCAACCCAGGGCTGGTGAAATGTTGGCAGAACACAGAACAGTTACACCCAGGGCAAGGCTGGAGCCCAGGCAACTCCTGTTGTGGGTTCTAAATTAGTGCAGTGAAACCTCGGTATCTCCTGGTTCATCTGGAGTGGTGGTGCTGTGGAACAATAGTGTTCGGGGCCAGCCCCTGGACTCAGGGTCAGGTGTGCGAGGAGGTGTCTGGATAATGACCCTTCAGTGCTGAGATGCCTGGCCTGTAAGTCTGCTGGGCACTCCAGATGGACCAAGCAGTCTGGCCATGCCCCTTGGACTGGCATGTAGAAGGGGTTTGCATAGGTGGGGACAGTGTGTGGCCACAGCTTTGGTGGGCTGATGGGTTGAGGACAGGAATTTAGGTCCTGGATCCCTGCCTCAAGCCCATTGGGGAGGAACATGGAGCCGATGGGCTTCTGGCCTGGTGGACACAAGAGCTCAGGCCTTTCAGTGACCCCTTTCCAGATCCTCTTTGAGGTGACCAAAGGAATAGCAAAAAGAAGGACACCAGAAAATGTCCAGAAAACCAGGAGGGGGCCAATTCACACTGCCAGAATCCCAAGGGATTCAGTTCAGGGGAAGAAAATTGTAAGAAGACATGAAGGGCAGACACAAGGCCTACAGGGAAAAAGCAGAGTGTCCCAGGTAAGGGGAAGGGAGAGACCCTGAGGAACCTGCCAGAACCTGCCAGAACCTGCCAACTCAGGGCTGGAGAACTCCCTCTCTTCAGAATGGCTGTCTATGTAAATGAGGTGCCAGATAAAACAAAGCATGCCCAGTTAAAATTTTAGTATAAGAATGTCTCATGCAAAATTACTCGTTCTTTATCTAATATTCAAATTTAACCAAGCACCGTATTTTTTATTTGCTAAATCTTGCAATCTTAAATGTATATCACATTTTGTGGAATATTTCATATTCTTCAACAAATTAAAGAAAAGCAGGACTGAAAATTATCTAAATAGCAAGGATCCAAAATCGAGAATCTATGATATAATGTGTCTAGAGAAATGACTGGAGGGAATAGATCAATATGTCAACAATGGGCATCTCTGGGTGGAATTGTTTTTCAATGATTTTTATTTTCTTCATCTATTTCTATTTCCCAAAATTTCCACAAGGAACATTGTTTCTTTTATAAAGCAGATAATATTCAATAATAGCTAACATATTTGAGCCACTATTGTATGCCAGGTGCTTCACATATAACATCTTATTTAATTCTCAGGATGTTGCTGTTGTGATTCCCCTTCATAGAGGAGGATTGGCGAAAATGAGTCACTTGCCTGAGGTCACACAGCTTAGCAAGTGGCAGGGCTGGGAGTTGGCTCACCTGCAGCCTAACTCCAGAGCCCCCTGACCCCTATATTCTGCTGCCCTGGCATGAAACTGCTAGATGGTGGGTCCTGGGCTCAAACAGTCTTTGCTCCTCAGGCGGTGTGGACAAGACTGTGCCAGTGTAAACTGAGGCTTGGCTCTGGCTGCTGCATCTTGCACATGAGCTCCCACCTTCTTTAGAAAGAGGACATCGCCGTCCCCAGGGCTTTCTTGTCCCTCTCAGCCACCTCTGGGGTTGGCAGTTTGTTTTGGGCAGGCAAGAGCTTAATGTGTACCCCCTGGGAAGGTCACCAAGCAGAGACCCTGGTGTGGGCCCCAGCTTTAACATGCTCACCTTTCGGGGGTGAGGAGTAAGAGAGAGCCTTTGTGCTCATGTCCCTGCAGCAGCCCAAGCAAGAGTCAAGCCGTAGAGTTATGTCTGACACACAAAGTTCTGTGCTTTCTTTCAGATCCTTTTTGAAGATGCTTTCGACGTGGCAAGTTTCCTGGACAAAAGTGAGGCTCCAAGTACATCTAGCCCCAGGTGAGGAAGGGGGTGTGAGACAGTGTGTGTGTGAGTGTGTATACGAGTGAGTGTATGAGTGTGTGAGTGTATGTGTGTCACTGGGCATGTGTGTGTACCCCTGCTGGATGTTTAGGAGCCTCTCCCGCAGCCCCCCGAATGGGTGCATAATTGAATGGAAGTTCTTGGAGAGCCACTCTTTTCTGTGATTCGAAGGACGCTGCAGGTCCCAGGATTGTGCCATCACGCTGGGGGTGAGATTGTCTGGGGCTTCATCAGAGTAGAAAATTCTTCCATCCTGGCCTGGGGCTGAGACACGACAGGCTATCAGCTCCAAATTGTGTGTGTTGCACTGTTTGCCCAGGGCAAGGTGGTCGAGGGCAGGTTACAGCCGTCGGTCCAGTCCAAGAGGTGGGCAAAGGGCTCTGGGGCACGGAGAACAGGGCCAACGGGAAAACAGGCCTGTGCGCTGAGCTTAGGGGAGTCTCTGAGCCGCGCAAGGGGGAGCAGCTGCTTTTCACGGTGCTGACGTGTTGGATGTGGAAGGAGGGGAGGGGCATGGCTGACCCCGTGAAGTGAGAAGACACAGAACAGGATCTGGGGAGACTATAAAACAAGCAGCTTGACTAAATCTCTAGGCCAGGGGCGTTTTATCAAAGAGAGCTAGTTTAGGACTGAAATTCCCTCATGTTTTGAAAAGCTGTGGTCTTATGGCCTGAAGGACCAGGCCCTCCAGAGACCTGTGCTGGTGTCATGGCTAAAAAGAAGGCTGAACACTTAGTTGTGCTTTGCGAGAGAGGGCAACATTCATGTCCCCATGATCCCAGAGAATATCTCCATTCACCCCTGAGGCCGTGCGGCCACAGCTGTGCCTGGGAACCTGGCCTCCTGCGGGCAGATCAGACATCAGCATGTGTTCCTCCACTCCTCCTGCTCCACCTCGGCCTGGACAGACTTGTCCAAAACCTCCAAAGCGATTTTATGTGTGACTCAGCTCTTCTCAGCTGTGTGTGGAGAGTGATTTTGCTGAAACTGGCTGGAGGCACACATTCCTCTTTCTGAGCGGTGCTCGGTCTGCCAGGACAACTTTGTTGAGAAGTTGCCAAAGTGTACTTGCCAAGCAATATTTGGAACCCCTTACCCTGCTGGTGGAACAAAGAAACAACCCACTAAAATTCTTTTTCTACTTTCCCTAGAAAAGGCAGGGGCTGCTGCCAGAGGGTTCCTCAGCTGACCGTGGACCTCCTTCCAGGAGGAAGTGAGGTTGAAATGCTGGCTGTCTGGGCATCACTCCCAGCTTCTCTCCTCTATGGCCCCGGTTCTTGGGCTCCTCCCCTTGTCCCAGGAAGGCAGTGGGAAAGGAATCTGCAAGACAGGCCTCCTGTCTGCGTCAGGCTTGTGCTCCTGTTAGACAAGCTGAGTGGAGGCATGTCAAGGGGCTGAACTCAGACAGGCCGTGTGCACCCTGAGCTGCCTCAGCAGCCACAGGTGGGACAGTGCTGTACCAGGCTGACTTGGAGGCACAGAGGAAATCCTGCCGCCTTGTTCCAGAGGCGGCAGCTCAGACACTAAATTAGGACACAAGAGCCCGTCCCCCTAAAGTCTCGCTTTCCCAGCAGATTCCAGGTATGACTTTGGAACGGATGCAATGCCAACCTTCCAAGAAGGGCTCCAGGCTATCCAAGGATTCACTTGGTTTACACTGTCATCCAGATACATTAGGGGGCACAAGCAGAGGTGAGAGTTGAGGATTCTAAATATTTGCTGTTTCTTCTTCCTCTCTGTTGTCAGTTCAGTGTTTGCCAACTGTGACCCAGAAAATCCAGAAGAGAATTTTCAGCTCTATATGCAGATCATCGATTTTTTTAAAGGCCTTTGCTGTGTTAACCCTCAGGTCAAACAGGTAGGACAGAGCAGAGTGCAATGAGACCCCCGCTCCCCTCCCTTAGAGTGGCGAAAAGGGCTCTTGAGGGAGCCCTGGCTGGACCTCACCCGGATGGCATCACAAAGAACCACTGGCAGGGGCGTTCTTTCCTTCTCTCTGGCCTGCTCCATGGATGGTCGACTTCTGCCTAATGCGTCCTGTGGGATGGAAGATGTCGGGGGAAGAGAGACAGGGGGATGCTCTTGAGGGCAAACCTGAGACTGAGAGCCCCTTGAAGTAGAGACCAGACCCCAGGGGTCTGGCTCTTTGCAGGCGTTCCTAAATGTTGTATGACTCCATGACATCTTTCCAAGAGGCTGAACTGTTTTGTTTCATCATCTTCTGAGACACTGGGGTGATATTTGCTTTCAGCTTTTGAAGGATATTCATTTCTGCTTCCAAAAAGCCGACTCTGCAGCTTATGGTGACATAAGTTGTGGGGGTCTTGGTTAGAAGGTTCATTCCTGGAAGCTTTCATGGGGGGAGGGGGTTATGCCTGAGCCGGCAAGGGGACAGGCCCTTTCAGATTTGTAGCCCTGGATTTTCTCACTAAATAGCAAAAATACAACTGTTTATTTCAAAAGGGAAGTGATAAAAATGAAAATGTCTAAAAATCGTTAAGACAGCTTTTCAATAGGCTGAGGAAAATGGGGCCTTCTTCCCACTAATCTTCATGGTCCTCTGCCGAGACTACATAAATCTCATTTGGAGCTGAGGGCCCTCCCTGCGCTGTGCTCGCCTCCTCCCACCAATCCTTGGCTGCCCCTCCCTCACCGCTGTGTCCCACTTCCTCTGGGACACGGTGAAGTCAGCCCACTTTACCAAGGCCTGGAGAAAGGATTAACGGGACAATCTTAGCTTTCCTGCTTCCTTTCTCCACACACAGCAGAAGAGGAAGAACTAGCAGGGACCAGGGGATCCGTATAGAGCAGAGGTGCTCAAACCTGAATCACACGGGAGCTTATTGGAAATGCAGATTCCTGATGCCCCAGCACCCAAGATTCCCCTTCAGCCTTGCGAGATGGGACTCCAGGAACCTGCATTTTGAACAAGCTGTCCAAGAGGTTCTGGTGCAGGAGGCCTCTGGCTTTGATAGACGCTGATGTGAAGAGGGAAATTTCCTTCTCTTCCCCATTCACCTGACTCTGTCAGCTTCATGGGAGGTGGTGGATGAAACTAATGAGCACTGTATTGGTTTCCTGGGACTGCTATAGCAAATAACCACAAACGTGGCGGCTTAAAATAACAAAAATTTATTGTCTCATAGTTTTGGAGGCCAGAAGGTCAAATTAAGGTGTTGGCAGGGCCATGCCATCTCTGAAAGCTCTTGGGAAATATCCTTCGTTCCTTTTCCTCGCTTCAGGTGGCTCCCAGCAATCCTTGGCATTCCTTGACTTGTAGCTGTGTCCCTCCAGTCACTGCCTCTGCCTTCACATGCCTTCTTCTGTGTGTGTCTCTGTCCCTCTCATCATCTTATAAGGATGCCAGTGATTTGGATTGAGGGACCCCCTAAATCCAGGATGGTTTCACCTTGACATCCTTAACTACTTACATCTGCAAAGACTCTATTTCCAAATGAGGTTCCAGGTGGACACGAATTTGGGGGGAGCACTATTCAACACACTTCAACACCTAGTTCCAGCAAACACTTCTCACAGCCTCTTGATTTCCCAAATCTGCAGCTTAAACATGCCTCAGACACCATTTTCAGGGGCTTAAGGAAGTGGAACGTTCTACACGACATTCAAGCACTTTGTGTGACAGAGATTTGAGTGGGTGGTTCCCTCCTAGGATGCTTGGCCTCCAAGCACCCCTTATGCTCTGATTCCCTCTTTTATCAACCTTTGCCGTTGTCTTCACCCTGAACACGGGGCCCTGGTGATTTTCCCCAAGACCACCTGGTCCCCCTTCTTGGAGACTCTGGCTCCCCATGTACTCCCACCTCCATCAGTAGAGGACAGTTCTACTGTCCTCTGTTCTCTCTGTCAGCTCTCTGTCACTCTCACAGAGTGAGGACAGTTCTCCAGAGCTGGGAAGGCTTCGTTTGTGGGGTCATCCCCCAATCTGGCCGTCCCCCTTGGGACCAGGTCCCACATTCAAGAGATGGATGACTGGGGTGAGGGATGCTTCCCAGGGCACAAGGGGATCAACCCCTGACCAGCGGGGCTAACAAATTACAAGGGTCATTTTCTACTGGTGGGGACAGACAAGAATAGCAAAAACCCGGGAACATACCTTTAGGGGAAGAGGGAATGTGGAGTCAGAGAGGTTGGCTGGGTCATCATAAAGGGAATGAAAAATGCTTGCTACACAAACATAGTGCTACTTACTAAGAAAATTATTTCCTAATAGCTAACCCAGGCACATGGTTTAAAATTCGAAAGTTACCAAGAGATATACAAAGAATCGGCAACAAGAATCCCTTGGTTAATACCCCATACTCTTCCCCAAAGGCAACTACCATTCCCAGTTTCTTTTATAGCCATCCAAAGATATGCTCAAATATTCATATATTCTTTCAAACACAAATGGTAGGCTGCCATGCACATGGCTTTACCTTGCCCTTTGTAATAGCATATGCCACAGAGAGAGAACAATCTCATTCCTTTTTTTGAACCAGCTGCATGGTATTCCATTGGTGGGTGCACGATGGTGTAATTCACCATCTTCTACTAATGGACATTTGCATAAAGCTATAAGATTTTCCCTGTCTCTCTCATGCGATCCTGGAAATCTCCAGGATAGGAAAGAAGCCAGTTCTGCTGTATCCAGGAAAAGCCTTTCTGGAGATTCTAGAGTATGGAGTTGAGTGAAATAGAAATGGGACCTTCCCCCGTGTGGTCCTCACCTCCTGGCCAGAAGCTGGAGAAGAAGATACAGCTGAAGAGACGTGGAGTAGCGACTGAGGGAGCAGGGCACGCCTGAGATGGTGGGGGCTTCTCACCTGCCTGGGGCCTGGGGTCCTTAAATAAAATTTAATCCTCTTCCACCTTGTGTTTTGCAGGAACCGGATGTTCCCTTTGACGATGAGATGATAATGTTGAGGTGCATGGAGACCTTTGACGATGAAGATTTGTGATGCAGAAGGGCTGGGAGGGGGAGGGAACGATGAGCGTGCGCAGCTTCCAAGTTTGAATGCTGGCAGCCCAGGTTGCACCTGCCTCAGCCTTCTGGAGAAGTTTTGGAGTGGGCTGTCCCAAAAGCATTTTGATGGTTTTAGTTTCCAATTATTATAAAGTATCTAAAAGACCAACACAACCACGCCTGTGTTGGTCTTTCAGGATTGTTTGGTATAAGATGCTGGCCTGCTGCAGGGCACCCTCCCGCTCTCACTCTGCTCCTAGTCAGGGGTGCTGGGTGCAGCTGAGGCCCAGGCCACCAGCCTTGCAAGAAGAGGACAGGCAGGATCTGTCCCTGGAGGTGCCATAACACTGGGTTCTTGCAGCACACTCTGGGTTCAGGGCATTGTTCTGATGAGTCTAGAGAGTTCTGGAGGCTACCCACTCATCCTGCATGTTCTGGAAACCCAGGAATGGTGCTGACCTCAGCCCTATGCTACAGGACATCAGGGTAAAACCAGCTACATCTGCTTCTTCTGGTAACAAAGACTCCTACTGGAGTCCAAGCCAGATCCCGTAGTGTTCTGAGCACTTTCTGGTGAGGTTTCTGGGCAGAGAGTGTATAATGTCCCTGGGCGTGTACACTGGATGTGATAGTTAATTCTATGTGTCACCTTGGCTAGGCCATGGTACCCAGATATTTGGTCAAACATTATTCTAGATGTTTCTATGGAGGTATATTTGGATGAGATTAACAGTTAAATCAGTAGACTTTGGGTAAAGCAGATTACCCTCCATTATGTGGGTGGGCCTCATCCAATCAGTCAAAGGACTGAATATAGCAAAAGACTGACCTCCCTGGAGGAAGAGGGAAATCTGCCAGTGACTGCCTTCAGACTCGAACTGCAACTCTTCCCAACCTGCCAGCCCATCCTGCAGATTTTGGACTTGTTAGCCTCTATGATCACATAAGCCTATTCCTTAAAATAAGTCAATCTCTCTCTCTCTCTATATATATGTATGTGTGCATGTACATCTATCTATCTATATACATATGTATAGACATGTGTGTGTGTGTGTGTGTGTGTGTGTACATCCTGCATCCTATTGGCTCTGTTTCTCTGGAGAACTCTAATCCACTGAGTGAACAGAGAGAATGGGTTCGCCTGGTTCTTTACAGTTTACACATCATAACAACAGTGGCTGCCCTCCACTGAAGGCTTCCCAAATGCTTTGACTGTTTCATCTCCACATGATACCTTGACATGCAGGTTAAGTCTTAGGATCTAATCCCAGTCTGTCTGATGCCACAGCCCCAGCTCTCACTGCCTCACCACACCATCCTATGACACACGAGCCGAACGACCCCTAAGGACTCCCCCGGGGGATATGCAGGGATCGGAGCTTTGCCAGCATTACACAGTCCAAATCGAGGGGCAGCCAGGGGCTTTTCAGGCAGCTGGGCAGGCAGGGCCTTCATGCTTGGGGGTTGCCTGAACTTGTGTTGGGAAGAAAGGAAAGAGGAGTGCCCATGGCACTGGTGCTCAGGCCAGCCACCCCCAGTAACTCAGCAAGCCAGGAACAAGCCAGCAGGTGGAAAAGAAGAAATGTGTGTTACAGAGGTGCCAGCACATAGTAGGCCTTTAAGGAACACATACTGGCTCTAACTAGCCCTTCCCTCATTGTACCAACACAAACCATGATCCTATTTAGTCTAAGCCTTTGACTTCATTCCCAGAGCAGTATGTGCCAGGGGGCCCCTGGTCAGAGTGGACCTCAGCAAATGCTGTGTCCTTTCTCCCCACAGTGAGGTGCTAGGAGTGTTGTTCCCACCTTCACTCCTCAGCACCAACAGCCCTCTGCTTCCCTCCTCCTCTCCTGCAGGGTGCATTGGATATTGGCACAGCCTGGGATGGATTTGTTGCATAAAAATACCCTCAGGTGGTACTACCACTCATTCTCCTTTCCTTCCCACCAAGGACTCTCCCTTTGTCTTGACTGATGAAATATTCCTGTATCAGCCAGTACTATATCTGTCAGAGAAAAAAATCAAAAGGATAGATACAAATGTAGCTATAGAGATTTATTTGAAGGAATTGGTTCACACAATTGTGGAGACTGCAAATCTGAAATTTGTAGGGCAGATCAGCAGGCTGGAAACTCAGACAGGAGTTGATGCTACAGTCTCCAAGCCTGTTAAAATAATTAAACAAAGAGGCCATTAGGTTGAGGTGGATCTGATACCTTGGAAGCCTACATAAGCAAACCAAAACTAAGCCAGAGTCAATGTACTCGAATCCAAGAAAGTGACATTTCAGAACAACCCATCACAGAATGATGTCAGCATCCATGGACAGAGTGACTTTTTCCTTTTGTCTCTCCCCTCTGAGTTACAACTAAATGGACATTCATTAACCAACAGAAAATTCCCTACACAACACAACAGGATTCCTGAGAGATCCACACAGCTATACATCTGAAGATGGGTGGACTGGATACTTGGAGAGCAGTGGGACTAGATGAACAGATCCCTCCCCATCCCAGACAGCAGAGATCCAGGTTGCAGATCCTCACAGAGTGGCTGGCATGACTGTGACTAGAGGTGGGGACAGCCCGGCCTGCACATGAATGTTTTTGGAGTGGTAGCCCAGCCCACGGGAGCACCCACCTACCAAGGTGGCCTGTCCATGCAAATGCTCCCTACTGAGAGGCGGCTAAGCCCACACAAAGGTGCCTCACCTGCTGAATGCAGCAGGTCAGACAGACCTGCCCACTGAGCAAGTTGCCCTGCCCATGTGAGGGGCAGCCAGTCTGTGTGAACACAGAGCAGCCCAACTGGCACAACTACCAGTGGACAGTGTGGGATCAGAAAATGCAGCTCCTGCCCTGCCCAGCAGTGGTGGGTGTAATCTGTACCTAATATTACCAAAAATGCACTGGCAGAGGATCAATTCATCAAACACGATGAAGAACTACACTAACACTGCAGAAAAGAAGAAAAATGACAAGTCTCCAGAAACCAAACCTGAAGTCACAGAAGACTACAATCTAAACGACAAAGGATTCAAAAATAGTTATTGTAGACTCAACGAGTTACAAGAAAAAAAAGAAAGATAGTTCAATGTGCTAGGAATAAAATTAATGAACAAGAAGAATACTTCAGCAAAGAGATTGAAGTCCTTAAACAAAACTATACAGAAATTATGGATGTGAAGAGCACAATTAATGAGATAAAAAAATAATGTAGAAACCATAAAAAATAGGGTACACAATATGATGGACAGAATTAGTGACTTAGAAGATAGAAATATAGAAATGCTTCAGGTGGAGGAGGAGAGAGAACTAAGATATAAAAAAAATGAATTTTCTTACAGAAATATCCAACCCAATTAAGAAAAGTAACATATGAATTATAGGTATCACAGAGGGAGAAGAAGGGGAGAAAGGAGTAGAGAGCTTGTTCAAAGAAATAATAGCTGAGAACTTCCCAAACCTGGGGAAGGAACTGGATTTACATGTACAGGAAGCCAGTAAAACTCCTCATTAGATCAATGCAAAAAAGACCTTCTCCAAGGGATTTAATATGAAAACTGTCAAAATCAATGACAAAGAAAAATATTAAGGGAAGCAAGGCAGAAGAAAATAACGTACAAAGGAACCCCTATAAGGCTTTCAGTGGATTTCTCGGCAGAAATCTTAGATTCTATGAGAAAATGGAATGATATATTCAAAATACTGAAAGACAAAACTTTCATCCAAGAATACTCTATCAGGCAAAATAATACTTCAGATATGACAGAGAAATAAAAGCTTTCCCAGATAAACAAAAGCTGAGGGAGTTCATTGCCACTAGACCTGACTTACAAGGAATGATGAAGGGAGCCCTCCTACCTGAAACAAAAAGGCAAAGATTTACAAAACTTTGAGCAAGGAGATAAATAGACAAAACCGGACTATTACAGCTGTCTATCAGAACAGGTTATCAAACACTTAATTATAACATAAAAGGTAAAAGGAAGAAACACATAAAAAATAACTATAAACACTTTGATTTAGTCACAAACTCACAACACAAAAAAGAAAATTTGTGACAACAACAATACAGAAGGGGAAGAGGAAAGGGATTGAACTGGCTTAAGCTAACGGAGATAAGAGTCTATCAGAAAATGGACTAGCTCATCTAGAGATCTTTTATACAAACCTCATGGTAAACACTAAACAAAAAATCAGAGCAAGTCACAAATCACAAATAAAGAGAAAACTGAGAAAACCATCACAGAAAACCACGAAACTGAAATGGCAGTCAGAAATACAGGGAAAAGAAAAAATGGAAATATAGAATAACTGGAAAACAAGGGATAAAATGGCAGCATTAAACCCTCATATATCAATAATCACTCTAAATGTAAATGGATTGAATTCCCCAATCAAAAGACACAGAATGGTAGGATGGAATAAAAAACAAGACCCAACAATATGCTACCTCCAGGAAACACAACTCAGCTCTAAAGACAAACATAGGCTCAGAGTGAAGGGATAGAAAATGATCCTCCTGTTCATTAGTATTCCTCCTGTTCATTAATTTTATTCCTGAGCACACTGAAATATCTTTCTGTATTTTCTTGCAATTGATTGAGTTTATGATAACTATTTTGAATCCTCTGTCATTTAGATTGTAATCTTCTGTGACTTTTTGTCCAAGCAAAAGACAAAAGTGAATGTTGCCATACTTATATCAGACAAAGCAGACTTAAAGATAAAAAGACAATGAGAAACAAAGAGGGTCAGTAAATAATGATAAAAGGGACATTCCACTAAGAGGACACAATACTTACAAATATATATGCACCTAACACAGGAGCACCAAATATATAAAGCAACTATTAAGAGACCTAAAAGGAGAAACTATCAGCAACACAATAATAGTGGGAGACCTCAATACCCCACTTACATCAATGGATAGATCATCCAGACATAAAGTCAACAAGGAAACAGTGGCTTTAAATGAAACACTAGACCGGATAGACTTAATAGATATACATAGACCATTCCATCCAAAACCAGCAGAATACACATTCTTCTCATGTGCACATGGAACGTTCTCAAAGATAGACCATATGTTCTGAAACAAGCCAAGCCTCAACAAATTTAAGAAGACAAATCATATTGAGCATCTTTTCTGACCACAATTATGAAACTAGAAATCAACTACAAGAAAAAAGCTGTGAACATGACAAATATGTGGAGACTAAACAATATGCTACTGAACAACCGTTGGATCAATGAAGAAATCAAAAGAGAAATCAAAAAATACCTAGAGACAAATGAAAGTGCAAACATAACATGCCAACTCTTATGGGATGCAGCAAATGTGGTACTAAGATGGGAAATTTATAGCAATACAGGCCCACCTCAACAAACAAGAAAAATCTCAAATAAGTATCTTAAACTATACCTAACAGAACTAGAAAAAGAAGAACAAAGACCAAAGTCAGAAACAATAAAAATTAGTGAAGAAATAAATGAAACAGAGACTAAAAAAGTGATAGAAAGCATCAAGGAAACTAAGAGGTAGTTCTTGGAGAAGATAAACAAAATTGACAAACCCTTAGCCAGAGTCAGTATGAAAAAAGGAAAGAAGGCTCAAATAAATAAAATTAAAAATGAAAGAGGAGAAATTCCAATGGATACCACAGAAATACAAAGGATTATTAAAGAATACTATGAAAAACTATATGCCAACAAGTTGGATAACCTAGGAGAAATGGATAAATTCTTAGACTCGTACAACCTCCCAAAACTATATCAAGAAGAAATAGAGAATCTGAATATACCAATCACAACTAACGAGATTGAAACAATAATCAGAAACCTCCCCAAAAACAAAAGTCCAGGACCAGATGATTTCTTTGGAGAATTCTACTAAACACTTAAAGAAAATTTAATACATATCCTTCTCAAACTATTTGGAAAAGTTGAAGATGATGGGATGCTTCCTAACTCACTCTATGAGGTCAACATTATTCTGATACCAAAACCAGACAAGGACAACACAAACAAGGAAAATTACAGACCAATATCACTGATGAACATAGATACAGATATCCTCAAAAAAATACTAGCAAATCGAATACAGCAATACATTAAAAGGATCATACACCATGATCAAGTGGGATTTACACCAGGGACACAGGGATGGTTCAACAACCGCAAATCAATCAATGTGATACACCACATTAACAAAATGAGGAATAAAAATCATGATCATCTCAATAGATGCAGAGAAAGCATTTGACAAGATCCAACATCCATTTATGATAAAATGGGTATAGAAGGAAAGTACCTCAACATAAGAAAGGCCATATATGACAAACCCACAGGCAACACCATACTTGACAGTGAAAAACTGAAAGCCAACCCTCTGAGAACAGGAACAAGACAAGGGTGCCCACTCTCACCACTCTTATTCAACATAGTACTGGAGGTTTTGACCAGAACAATAAGGCAAGAACAATAAATAAATGGTATCCAAATTGGAAAGGAAGAAGGAAACCTCTTGCTGTTTGCAGATAACATGATTCTATATATAGAAAACCCTAAAGAAACCATCAGAAAAGCATTAGAAATAATCAACAACTACAGAAAAGTTGCAGGGTACAAAATCAACTTACAAAAATCAGTTGCATTTCTATACACTGAAAATGAACTAGCAGAAAGAGAAGTCAAGAATACAATCCCATTTATAACTGCAACAAAAAGAATAAAATATCTAGGAATAAATTTAACCAAGGAAGTTAAAAGCCTACACTGAAAACTATAAGTCATTATTGAAAAAAATCGAAGAAGACATAATGAAATGGAAAGAAATTCCATGCTCATGGATTGGAAGAATAAACATAGTTAAAACGCCCTTATTGCCTAAAGCAATCTACAGATTCAATGCAATCCCAATCCCAATCCCAATGACATTCTTCACAGAAATGGAAGAAAGAATTCTAAAATCTATAGGGAACAACAAAAGACCCCCAATAGCCAAAGGAATCCTGAGAAAAAAGAACAAACCTAGAGGCATCACAATCCCTGACTTCAAAATATACTACAAAGCTATAGTAATCAAAACACATGATACTGACAGAAAAACAGACACACAGATTAGTGGAACAGAACTGAAAGCCCAGAAATAAAACCACACATTTATTGATAGCGGCTCTTTGACAAAAGAGCCAAGAACATACAATGAAGAAAGGACAGTCTCTTCAATAAATGGTGTTCGGAAAACTGGAAAGCCATGTGCAAAAGAATGAAAGTAGACCATTATCTTACACCATACACAAAAATGAGCTCAAAATGGATTGAAGACTTGAAGCCATAAAAATCCTAGAAGAAAATATAGGTTGTACCCTCTTTGACATTGGTCTTAGCGGTATCTTTTCGAATACCATGTCTACTCAGGCAAGGGAAACAAAAGAAAAAATAAACAAATGGGACTATATCACACTAAAGAGCTCTTGCAAGGCAAAGGAAACCATGAACAAAATGAAAAGACAATCCGCCAACTCGAAGAACATATTTGCATATCATATATCCAAAAAGGGGTTAATTTCCAAAATATATAAAGAACTCATACAACTGAACAACAAAAAAACAAAGAACCCAATCAAAAAAATGGGCAGAGGATATGAACAGACATTTTTCCAAGGAAGATATACAGATGGCCAACAGACACATGGAAAGATGTTCAACATCACTAATTATTAGGGAAATGCAAATCAAAACTACAATGAGATATCAGCTTATACCTGTCAGAATGCCTATGATAACCATGACAAAAAACAACAAATGTTGGAGAGGATGTGGAGAAAAGGGACACTGCTGGTGGGAATGCACACTGGTGCAGCCAATAGGGAAAACAGTATGGAGATTTCTGTAAAATTAAAAATAGAAATACCGGGCATGGCCTGGTGGCGCAAGCGGTTAAGTGCGCGCACTCCGCTGCGGCGGCACGGGGTTCATCAGTTCGGATTCCAGGTACGCACCGACGCACCGCTTGGCAAGCCATGCTGTGGCGGCATCCCATATAAAGTAGAGGAAGATGGGCACGGATGTTAGCCCAGGGCCAGTCTTTCTCAGCAAAAAAAGAGAGGAGGATTGGCAGATGTTAGCACAGGGCTGATCTCCTCACACAAAAAAAAAAAAATAGAAATACATGATCCACTTATCCCACTACTGGATATTTATCCAAAGAAAATGAAATAAATAATACAAAGATATTTATGCACACCTATGTTCATGGCAGCATTATTCATAGTAGCCAAGACGTGGAAGCAACCCATGTGCCCATCAACTGATGAATGGATATAGAAGATGTAGTATATATATATACAATGGAATACTACTGAGCCATACAAAAGACAAAATTGTCCCATTTGTATCAACATGGATGGACCTTGAGGGTATGATGTTAAGCAAAATAAGCCAGACAGAGAAAGATCAACACTGTATGATCTCTCATATGTGGAAGATAAACAAACATATGGATAAGGAGAACAGATTAGTGGTTACCAGAGGGGAAGGGGGTGGGAGTAGGGCAAAAGGGATAAAAAGGCACATGTGTGTGGTGACGGATAAAATCTAGAGTATTGGTGGTGAGCACAATGCAGTCTACACAGAAATTAATATATAATAATGTACACCTGAAATTTACAAAATGTTATAAGCCAATATGACCTTAATCAAACAATTTAAAAAAAAGAACAACCCACCACAAATAGCCAACTATCTTTCCCAAATAATACAACTGTTTAAGCTATAGCCCATCGAACAATTTCTTTGCTTTGCTTCAGTGTTTTGTCTATAAAATTCAATGGGAGAATTGGAGAGGCTTTGAAGAACAAAAGGGCAGAAGAGGGGATGTGACTGCTCTTGACTGATTTGGGAGGCATCCAGGCCCCCCTAGAGCTAAGCCCAGGTCCTGGATACACAGCATATTTATTACAGCACTTTATATGGGCAGACCCTACCACTTTAAGTCTACCATATGACACATTCACAAAATGAGACTTTTTAAAAGATAATAGTAATAACAGTAGGTGTGTATGCTGACATAAATTATTAAAAGAAAGAGAAAATTTGATGATGCAAGAGGAAGAGGGGAGGAATTTAAATTTTTGCTACAGTGAATCCTTGAGTAGGAATGAAGGGATGGGCTCTGGAGCACAAAGGGAGGGAATCAGCTCTAGAGAAGAACCAGATGGTCCATTCATTGTAACAGGAGGGAAAGCCGAGGATAGGGGTGCAGAAGCTGTAGGTGGAGAGATGTGGATGCTTCTGATTGCAACCCCACAGAGCTCTCAGTGAGACAGGAAGCTGAGAATGAGGATGAGGACGGAGGTGGAAGGGGCTTCTGAAGTGAGAAAAAGAGAGAGCAATTGGACTTGGGAAAGGTGGCATGACTGTTGGGCAGCATTGAAGACCCACATGAAGTTCATGGTTATGAATCTAAGATAAGAGCAGTCAGCTCAGTGCAGCTGTGTGGGTGCAGGCACAGAGTAGGTGAAGATTGCTTTTGATCAGCATTTAGGTTTTGCCATGTGAATGCCATGAAGAGAGAACAGACCAATGGCATTAAGAATGCAAGAAAGTGATCATTGTGACTGACCATGGAATTGAAGCTGGGTAAGGAGGGAAGAGAGGACAAGAAGGAGGTGGGGGGACAGTAGATTCAGATCCTGGCCAATTAAAGGGTTATTGGACTGGAGGGACTAAAGGTAGCAAGCTAGAAAAATAGAGGACAGGGGGAAGTGGTCAGAGATTGCTCTAAATTGAGACTGCAGGAGGTGGATTGCAAGGTCCAGACTGGAATGTGGCCATGAGAATGAGCTGCTGAGATGGTGTGAAGGACCAGGTTATTGAAGGAGGAACAAGAGGCCAGGGTGGGGGAAGGATGAGCTATGTGGATATGAAGTCATCAATTATTAAGACAGGAGGATTGTTGGAGAGACAGTGACCGATGCACTGATATCCTCAAGGAAGGGGGATTAGTAACTGGGGTCTGTAGATGCCACCAACAAAACAGGGCACAGGAGGAAAGTCTGATGGCGTGATCTTCAAAGCAGAAGTAGAGTGGAGATGTCCTGTAGAAAGTGGAATTAAATTTCTTCCCCATTCTCACTATCCTAAAATAAAGTGTTAATTTCTGTTAGTCAGCTTCCAGTAGAGTTTTACAAAAGTTACATTTCACTTGAGTGTATTATCCAATTATATTGAAAGGAAAAATGTGTAGAGGCTCATCACTGATTTCATACAGATAATTGTCAGTTTTCATGGGCTAAGACTGCAAAATGTCTTCTAAGAACAAACAGACTGGATACATTATAAAATCAACACAAGACTCTTATATCACCAATTAAAAACTGTTCAAAAGAGCAGAATTGGTTTAAAAATATCACTGGCAAATGGTGAAAAAGGAATACATGACTTTTCACCAACTAAGGCTATATGCAAGGAGGACCCCATCCGTGCTGACTCTGGCCAGTGTATTCGGAAGTGCGGAAGTGACAAGGTGACCAGGAAACCCTATTGCCAGTGGGAGCTGATGTGCCTTCACAGGGAGAAAATTTAGAGTCAATAAAGCAGATTTGTAAAGAGTTTGATCTCTGCATATCAATTTCCCCCAGGGTGGCAGGGTCTTCAGGCTCATGTTCTTCAGGAACTGCTGCCACATTAGAAAGTTACTACTATAGGATTTTTAATTAGAGATGGTAGTAGGCTGAATAATGGCTCCTAAAGATATCCATGTCCTAATCACCAGAATCTGTGAGTATCACCTTATAGGGCAAAGGCACTTTGCAGATGTGACTAAGCTAAGGATCTTGAGATGGGGAGATTATCCTTGATCAACTGGGCGGGCCCTTACTGTAATCACAGGCGTCCTTAGAAGAATGAGGCAAGAAGGTCAAAGGAGACAGAAAAAGGTGGGAAGATGGAAAAGGAGGTTGTAGAGGTATGCTTTGAAGACGGGGAAGGGATTCCAAGGTAAGGAATATGGGCCAACTCTAGAAGCTAGAAAAGGCAAGAGAATGAATTTTCCCTTGGAAACTGCACAGGAGTCAGCCCTGCCAACACCTTGATTTTAGCCTTGTAAGACTCATTCCAGACCTCTGACCTCCAGAATTCTAAGAGAATAAATTTGTGTTGTTTTAAGACACTAAGTGTTTGGTAATTTGTTACAGCAGCCCTGGGAAACTAACACAGGGACAATTAGGATAAAGTCTTCAAACTCAGAACTTAGAAAATTACTTTGCATAGGACACCCTGAGATACCATATTCGTCCCTGGAATAACTCTGGTAGACCCAGTGGGGAAGGCTCTCTTCCTTTTGCCTTGGCAGTCATTGTGGATGGATGTAAATCTGGGGTGGTGTGTGGCCATCGTCCTCAGCTGCAGTGGGAGAGAATGAGGCTAACAGACAAGGAGAAGCAGTGATGAGAGTGGGACAGAGTATGTGTGTGTGTGTGTGTGTGTGTGTGTGTGTATGTGAGAGAGAGATGGAGAGTACACCTGAAATTTTTACAATGTTATAAACCAATGTTACTGCAATAAACAAAAATAAAAAAATAAAAAAATAAAAATAAAAAAAAAAAAAAAAAAAAAAAAAAAAAAGAGACAGAGAGAGAGAGAAAGAACCATCAGTTCTCATCCTTAAGATCCTAGTTCATTCGATTCCTCCTGTGGTTTTGTGAGCTCTCCTAGTGTCCTTCCTTCCCAGTTACAAGAACCAATAAATCTCCCATTTTTTGAGTTACACTTTTCTCATTTCCAGCCAAAAGGGCCCTAACCAATTCCACAGAGATCTCCTGTGTGGCTCAGCAGGGAATTTGGAGGCTATAAGGCCACCCACCTGGCTGCACCAGGGCAGAGCTGTCTGATTTATTTCACTTAGCATAATGCCATCGAGGTCCGTCCATGTTGTCGCAAATTGCAAGATTTCAAACTTTTTTATGGCAGAATATATTCCACTGTGTGTGTGTGTGTGTGTGTGTGTATACCACATTTTCTTCATCCATTCATCCATCAATGGACACCTAGGTTGTTTCCATATCTTGGCTATCATAAATAACGCTGCAATGAACATGGGGATGTATATATCTTTTTGAATTAGTGTTTTCATTTTCTTCAGATAAATACCCAGAAGTAGAATTGCTGGATCATATGGTAGTTCTGTTTTTAAATTTCTGAGGAACCTCCATACTGCTTTCCATTGTGGTTGTACCAATTTACATTCCCAGCAGCAGTGCAGACAGTTCTCTTTACGTGCTGGTTTCTGTGGCACCCTTCAGACACTCTCCTGAGGAATCCTGGGAGCAGAGAGTAAGCTGGCACACTCCCACCTCACCTTTCCTCTCATGTTCCAGTGTCGGCCAGAAAGGGAGGTACTGAGTATAGGAGGAAGTGCAGAACTTTGTGCCAATCCCACAGGGGAGGCTGTAGACCTCTGATGCCTTCGGAGTCTCCTCAGACACTTTCTGGATTTGATCCTCTGCCA
This sequence comes from Ceratotherium simum simum, assembly GCF_057802395.1. Classification (NCBI taxonomy): domain Eukaryota; kingdom Metazoa; phylum Chordata; class Mammalia; order Perissodactyla; family Rhinocerotidae; genus Ceratotherium; species Ceratotherium simum. The sequence continues at coordinate 90,930,230 of NC_141900.1, forward strand.
GGAGGCCTCTCTCCTCTGGACTTCCTAATAGGAGACAGTGAGCAGTCAAGACCAGGCCCTGATGGAGCTGGGCGGAGGTGGGCTGGAGGGAGCCTCTGGTGCCCTCTGCAGGCACTCATGAGGTCTCCTCTCAGTGCCCTCCACCTGCCAAAAGGGCCTCCTCCTCCTCCTCCAAGCCCATCTCAAGAATCACAGCTCAGCTCATCAGGCATCCCCTGAGCTCCCACTGTGGGGCTGACATGGTGCAGAGCTCCAGGGTACAACCTTATATGAACCAGCATCCTCTCCTCATCTTCAGGAGTGGGCCTCTCCACATTTAATGTTTCTGGAATGCAGATGCATTTTATACTTGGTAGAGAGAAGAAAGGTGGAAAATAGAATACCATGAAGCAGGGGCTAGCATAGAGGTCCTGTCGAGAGGCTGTGCGAGGATCAAGAAGGCAGCATTGAAACCCATCAGTGATGGCAGCTCTGCACTCTTCACCTTCAGTGTCCTCAGCACTTATAGACTCAGTTTGCTCATCATCACACTTATTACCCTGTATTGTAATTGTCTGTTTTCTTGTCTCTCTCCCCTATTAGCTTGTGGATTTCTGGAAGGCAGGGGACATGTCTTTCTGCTCTTTGCATTCTCAGTACGTAGCGTCTGGAGTACAGCAAGTGCTCAATGGGTTTTTATTGAAAATATGAATGAATGAATGCATGAATGAATACATGTGTTCTCTCCTTCACTAAGTAGACTGCAGGATCTGGGGACGTGATTGAGTCTTTTTCTTCTTGCTTCTGGTATATTTCTCCCCTTAGGGCCATGTTATGGGCTGAATTGTGTCCCCTTAAAAGTCATATGTTGATGACTTAAACCCCCATACATCAGAATGTGACTATATTTGGAGATAGAATCTTCAAAGAGGTGATTAAGTTAAAGATGAGGTCTTTAGGGTGGCCCTAATCTAATCTGACTGGCATCTTTCTAAGAAGAGGAGATTAGAACACAGAGATACACCAGGGATGCATATACACAGAGGAAAAGGCACATGAGGACACAGCAGAAAGTGGCCATCTGCAAGCCAAGGAGAGAGGTCTCAGGAGAAACCAACTCTGCCAACTCCTTGATCTCAGCCTTCTAGCCTCCAGACTGTGAGAAAATACATTTCAGTTGTTTAAGCCCCCCAGTCTGTGGTATTTTATTATGGAAACCCTAGAAATCCAACACACGCTCGTAGAACCCACTGAGACCCAGCCTCTTCAACGTATGCTGTGACCAGCCTTACGTGGTAATCAGGGCAGAGAGGCAATGTGGGTGGCCCAAATACTGACCATCTACCCAAACAGCTAGCTTATAGGCAAAAGGGAGTCATACCTGGGATGGTGTTGTCCAGTAGAAAGCCCAGAAGTCCCCCAACAAACATGTTCGTGGTCAGCAGCACCTGGATGACCTGGTCCACTTGGAGAATCCCTAGAGCAGGGACAAAAGTGATGGGGAATCCCAGGGACAAAGGACTCCACTGGCTCTGCCCCTGGAGTGGTCACAATGTAGAGAATGGAGAATCACCTGTTTGGAGCTTCTCAGCATTCCTGTTCACCCAGTTGGGAATGGCAAGCCCGCAGAAGATGGAGAAGCCAAAGACAAAAATGTTCCTGGACGAGTTCAGGTCCACATACTGCAGGAGAGAGGCCCCCATGGCAGCCCAGAACCATCAGCACCTGTACTGCACATCAATCTAACATCCCTCAAATGCCCCCTCCATTCCCACCACCACCAGAGTGGGGAGGGAGGCTGGACTCAGAGTGACACATGCTCTTAGTGGGCCAGCCAGGCCCCAATTCCAGCTTGACCTTGGGAGTTGAGTGGTTTAGATAATCCAATACAAGCGATGCAATTTCTGTTTTTCAGAAGTTTGGACATTTCTGGTTATTTATTTCTTCCATTTGGGGGCCACTGTGGTTCCTGGGACCGAGGATGCCCTCCTCCTCCTCCCTGTCCCCAGCTCTGTTCAATTTATCTCATCCCCATGGGCTCCTTTCAGGGGATGCAATGCTGCTGCTTTTCCAAGGGTGCCTCGCCTCACCTGCAGTTTGGAAATCCCCACAGCAGTGACGACTCCAAACATCACCAGGAACATGCCTCCTATCACAGGGGTTGGGATGGTGGCAAATGCAGCCCCAATCTTCCCAAATACTCCCATCAGGAGCAGCACGCAGCCTGCAGAGACCATCACCATCCTGCTCCCCACCTGCAGCGCTCAAGAAGATGGCAGACAAGGAGCTCAGCACCATCCAGGCCACATGCCCAGAGGCCTCTGCCCTGCTCCTGGGGCACCTGGAACATTATTCCAGTAGACTTGCAGGAGCAGCACCACCTAACCCAAAAATGGCCCCCCTCAGCTCTCACATGGTGTTTGGGAAAGGATGAGGGTGTGACCTTGGATCTTGGCTTGTGCCCTCACCTCTCCACTCTGCTGTTCTCACACTTGTCTGGAAGTCCTGACTCAAATGCTCCTCCTCTAAGAAACCTTTACAGAAAGGCAAGAAGTCTCTCTAGGGAGGCAGTGGCCCAATGCTTAAGACTGGAGGTTTGAGAGTCTATCGCAGCTCTGCCTCTAGCTGTGTGACTTTGGGTACATTACCTAACCTCTCCAAATGTCAGCCTCCAAATTTACCAAATGGGATTAATAATACTTACTTCACACACTCATTGTATGAGGCCAGCGTTACCCTGATACCAAAGCCAGATAAGGGCACTACAAGAAAAGAAAACTACAGACCAATATCCTTGATGAATATAGACTCAAAAATTCTCAACAAAATATTAGCAAACCAAATTCAACAGCACATTAAAAGGATCATACACCATGAGTAAGTAAGATTTATTCCAAGGAGACAAGGATGGTTCAACATCTGCATATCAATCAATATGATACACCACAGTAATAGAAAGAAAGATAAAAGTCATATGATCATCTCGATAGATGCAGAAAAAGCATTAGACAAAACTCAACATTCTTTCAAGATAAAAACACTCGACAACTTGGGAATAGAAGGAACATACCTCAACCCAATAAAGGCCATATGTGACAAACTCACAGCTCATATCATACTCAACAGTGAAAGGTTGAAATCTTTTCCTCAAAGATCAGGAAGACCAGGGCGCCCACTTTCACTACTCCTATTCAACATAGGATTGGAACATAGTACTAGAAGTCCCAGCTAGAGCAATCGGGTAAGATAAAGAAATAAAAGACATCCAAATCAGAAAGGAAGAAGTGACATTGTCTTTATTTGCAGATGATATGATCTTACATGTAAAAAATGTGTAAAAAAGACTCAACTCAGTAGCTGTTAGAACTAATCAATGAACCAGTAAAGTTGCAGGATACAAAAACCAACACGCAGATATCAGTGGCATCTCTATACACTAATAGCAAAATATCTGAAAAAGAAATAAAGAAAACAATCTTCTCACAATAACATTAAAATAATAAAACACTTAGGAATAAACTTAACCAAGGAAATGAAAGATCTGTACACTTAAAACAATAAGACTCTGATGAAAGAAATTGAAGAAGACACAAATAAATGGAAAGATATCCCATGTTCATGGATCTGAAGAATTAATATTGTTAAAATGTCCCTACTACGCAATGTTATCTATAGACTCAGTGCAATTGCTATCAAAATTCCAATGGCATTTTCCACAGAAATAGAAAAAACAATCCTAAAATTCATTTCTAACCATAAAAGACCCTGAATAGCCAAAACAATTTTGAGAAAGAAGAATAAAGCTAGAGGCATCACAATTCCTCATTTCAAACTATACTACAAAGGTATTACGGTAATTAAAACAGTAGAGTACTGGGGCAGACCCCCTGGGTTAACGGTTAAGTGCGCATGCCCTGTTACTGGCGGCCTGGGTTCGGATCCCGGGAGTGCACCAACGCACTGCTTGTCTGGCCATGCTGAGGCGGCATCCCACATACAGCAACTAAGAAGGATGTGCAGCTATGACATACAACTATCTACTGGGGCTTTGGGTAGAAAAAGGGAAAAAAAGGAGGAGGATTGGCAATAGATGTTACCTCAGGGCCAGTCTTCCTCAGCAAGAAAAGGAGGATTCGCATGGATGTTAGCTCAGGGCTGATCTTCCTCACAAAAAAAAAAAAAAACCTCTTAAAACAGTAGAGTACTGGCGTAAAAATAGACACATAGACCAATGAAACAGAATCAAGAGCCCACAGATCAACCCCTGCATATACAGTCAACTAATATTTAACAAGAGAGCCAATAATACTCAATGGGGAAAGGATAGTCTCTTCAATAAATGTGTTGGGAAAACTGGATAACCACATGCAGAAAAATGACATTGGACCCCTATCTTACTTCACTCACAAAATTTAACTTGAAATGGATTAAAGACTTAAATGTAAGACCTGAAACCTTAAAACTTCTAGAAGAAACAGAGGGAGAAATTTCCTTGACATTGGTCTTGGCAGTGATTTTTTGAGTATGATACCAAAAGCACAATCAACAAAAGCAAAAATCAACAAGTGGGACTACATTGAACCAAAAAGCTTCTGCACAGCAAAAGAAACAATCCACTAAATGAAAAAGCAATCTATGAAATGGGAGAAAATATTTGCAAACTATATATCAGATAAGGGTTTAATGTCCCACTGTATAAAGGACTCATACAACTCAATAATAACAACAACTAAAATGATTAAAAACTGGGCAGAGGAACTGAATAGACATTTTTCCAAAGAAGATATACAAATGGCCAACAGGTACATGAAAAGATGCTCAACATCACTAATCATCAGGAAAATGTAAATCAAAACCACAATGAGATATTATCTGATACCTGTTAGAATGGTTATCATCAAAAAGACAAGAGATAACAAGTGTTGATGAGGATATGGAGAAAAGGGAACCCTTGTGCACTGTTGGTGGGAATGTAAATTGGTGCAGCCACTGTGGAATACAGTGTGGAGGTTCCTTAAAAATTTAAAAATCAAACTACCATGTGATCCAGCAATACCACTTCTGGGTATTTATCTGAAGAAAATGAAAACACTAACTAGAAAAGATATATGCACCCCCATGGTCATTGTAGCTTTATTGACAGTAGCCAAGATATGGACAACCTAAGTGTCCATCGATGGATGAATGGATAAAGAAAATGTGGTATATGTATATACAATGGAATATTATTCAGCCATAATAGTAGAAGGAAATCCTGCCATTTGTGATAACATGGATGGACCTTGAGCGCGTTATGCTAAGTGAAAGAAGTCAGAGAGAGAAAGACAAATACTGTATGATATCATTTATATGTGGAATCTACAAAAGCTATACTTGTAGAAATAGAGAGTAGAATGGTGGTTACCAGAAGATGTGGGGTCAGTGATATGGGGAGATGTTTTTCAAAGTACAACTTCCAGTTAGAAGATGAATAAGTTCTGGGGATCTAATGTATGGCATTGTGATTCTAGTTAACAATACTGTATTATATCTTTGAAAGTTGCTAAGAGAGTAGATATTAAATGTTCTCACCACAAAAGAGAAATGGTAATTATGTAACGTGATGGAGGTGTTAGCACATGGTGTTGATCATATTGCAGTACATAAGTGTACCAAATAAACACATTGTACACCTTAAACTTATACAGTGTTATATGTCACATATATCTCAATACAGCTATGGGGGATAAAAGGAAAATCAGTGTGCCTGGAGCACAGTGACACAGGGAGAGATAGGAGATGGGATGGAGAGTAAGGCCAAAGCCCTATCATGTAGAGCTCTAAGGGCCGTAGAAAGGAGTTAGAATAAAATCCAAAGACAGAGCATAAGCAAAACGTGGTCCACATACACAGTGGAAAGTTAGTAAGCCTTAAAAAGGGAGGAAATTCTGACACATGCTACAACGTGGATGAACCTTGAGGACATTATGTTTAGTGAAATAAGCCAGACACAAAAAGACAGATACTGTATGATTCCACTTATATGAGGTACCTAGAGTAGTTCAATTCATAGGAACAGAAACTAGAATGGTGGTTGACAGGTATTGGGGGAGGGAGAATAAAGAGTTTAACTGCTACAGAGTTCAGATTTGCAAAATGAAAAGTGTTCTGGAAAACAGCCGCACAATTTGAGTGTATTTAACTCTACTGAACTGTACACTTAGAAGTGGTTAAGATGTTAAATTTATGTTATGTATATTTTATCACAATTAAAAATAAAAAATCCCAAACAAAGGAAACTCTCAGTAGAGTTGTGTCAAGCAGGGTGGTGACATGGTGTGATCTACATTTCAGAAAGTTCTGTCTATAAATGTCGCTTCATTATTATTAATTGATACATTTCCTCAGGACAAATTCGATTTTCTCAACAAGCAAATATTACGGAATATGTGTAAACTATGATTTCTCCTTAATCTCCATGGAGGTTCATTTAGGATACAAAACCGAGACGAGGCCCCCTCCCATGGTGTTATACAGCATTAAGTGGCCCTATCAAGAATCTTACAAGTGAGGTTTTTTCTAGTTCATTTCTCCAGAGGACCAAGTGTTGCACTAGAGTCACTACTAACTGCTATTACCTGGTTGCTTAGAGTTTTTCAAGTAGCTATGGGTGTGGGAATGCTAAGGAAGTACATTTCACCCCCTTGGGGTTGATCATAAAATTAAGTTTCTACAAAGGTTAAAAAAACAAAACAAAACACTCTGGTGTGAGGATCATGGACCATGGGCCACATCCCATCCCATCACAGAACATGTCCCAGTGCCAGGTGCACACAGCTGTCACACTGCTGGACATTACTGCTTGTTGTGCTAGTCAAGGTTATAGCTGGGTTTGAGTGACAGCTACTACCAGTGAGACAAAAATGACCTCTGACCTTGAGGCATTTGGGATCATCCTTAGAAGTTAGACTTGTACTGCAAAAGTCTGAATATCCCATCATGAGTCTATTGTCAATGAATGTATTTAGATAGTTCTTGAACCTTTTCTCATCCTTTTGTGTCTACTCCCAGTCTTTACAAGTTACTCTAATGTAGTCTCAGCTTTGCAAGATGAAAAAGTTCTGGAGATCTGTTGCACAAGTATATAGAAGAGTATATTATTATAGTATATTATATAGTATAGTATATTAAGTAAACATACTTAACACTACTGAACTGCACGTTTAAAAATGGTTAAGATGGTAGATTTTATTTTATGTGTCTTTAACCACAATTAAAAATATTTTTTTTAAAAGATACTCTAATGTCACTACTTGAAATCCATTGAGGCAGTGATAAAGTAGCAGATTCTGCCTTTGCTTATGTTTCTTTCTAGTCTAAGAGCTTCTTTACTTAACTGTCTTCATTAGAAGACATGTGGTAAGAATCTCCGGCATCAAAAGAACTTTTTGCCTTGTTTTGTTTACAACCCTAACAATGCACTGTGGGAAAAAGGGCATGAATGAAAGCACAAGAGATCAATTTGTCAGGTCAACCAGACCCTTTGGACATGCTGATGGTCTCCTAAAGATGGCAATTGTCCCCAATACTGCTACCACAGAATTTATCATGCAGCCCTGGGCTTCTTTTGTCCTCAGGATTGACATCTGGGCTGGGAGCATGACCTCCTGGACAAGTGATGGGAGATCTCTGGCCTTCAGCCAGATCTCTCCACACACACACACACACACACACACACACACACACACACACACACACACACACAGGGAGAGAAGCAACAATTGGTCAGAGCTCTTTCCTTGCAGATGCAACATGAAGCAACATCTTAAAAGACCACAAGGAGGAGGTGTGAGTCCAGACCAGGGTTAATCTGTCTCCTACTGGATTCCCAGCCTGCTCTGTGTCTACGTATCTTTCTTTCCTCCTCTTTCCCTCTCCTCTAAAGGCCTTAGTGTAGAAATGATACATCAAAGAAATGTTCTGTTTATTGAATATAATTTTCTGTTCTGCATCAGATTTATTCTCTTTAACAGGGAAAATATTTGCTGCTTTATACCTATGTAGCCCACTCCTGCTGTATTTCTGCATGGGTCAGTGGCCCTCATGTGGAATAACGTTCCCTTCACGGGCACTAACGGTTTTGAAACCTTGAGCAAGTACCAAAGAGTCCACAGTGTCACAGCACACGGGACTTGCTGTAGGGGTGAGTGCTGGCTCAGCGGTTGGCTCCTAGATTTTAGCCCCGCTGTGGGCCAGAGACCACGCAGGGTACAAATGTGGACAGATCTGATGCTAGAAAGATATGATGCCACCTGGCTGCATATCAGGACCACTGAGGGAGCTATCAGAAAATGCAGGGCAGGGGATGTGGTGTGGGATCTTCCTTTTCCAAAGCTCACAGGACTTGTGCTGGGAATCATTGCAAAGATACCTGAAGCATGTGGGAGGCAACATCATAACACTATTCTTTTATAAGTCACCTTAGAGAGCACATTCCTGAAGAATTCTTGCTGACATTATGGAGTTTCCCTGTGGAAAATGGGGAGCCATGAAGACATTTTAAGCACAGAGTCATCTAATTGAGTTCTAGAAAGATCCTTGGGCAGCCATGTGGTAGCTAGATTAGAGATGGGCAACATCCTCAGAAAAGAGAGTGTTAGGGAGACTGCAGTGTCCAGGCGAGAGATGATAAAGCTGTGGCACTGGGAATGGGGAAGAGAGGACAGGAAGGGCAGCAGGCATGTCGAGAAAATAGAATCCACTGTGAGGATGCAGGACAGCGAGAAGTTAGATGACTTGGGTGAACTCACTAAGACGAGGTTTACAGGAGGAGAAGTAAGGATGGGGCACGCACTGAGCATCACAGAGGCCATACTGAGTGTGAGGTCCCCTTGGGAGGTTCTGGTGGAGGTGACCAGGTGGCCTTTGAATATTCAGGTTTGGAGTTTTGACAGAGAGTTGGGCCAGAGGTAATGGACCGCCCACCTAAACTTCAGAAAGTAAGGATTTTCTTCAGTGCTCATAAAGCCACTGACATCTGCCAGTGCCAGATAGACTTTCTGCTGTAGAATCGCCTCAACCAAAGAAGGTCAACTATGGTGGGCAGAAAAATGGCCCCTAAAGATTCCATGTCCTAATCCCCAAACCTGTGAACATGTCACCTTGTTTGGCAAAAGGAACTTTGCAGTTATGATTAAGTTCCGTTAAGTATTTTGAGATGGAGAGAGTATCCTGAATCATCTAGGTGGGCCCAGTCTAATTACATGAATCCTTATAAGCAGAGAATCTTTCCTGGCTGTGCTCAGAGGGAGATGTGACCATGGAAGAAGAGTCAGAGAGATGCAACATTGCTGGCTTTGAAGATGGAGGAAGGAGACCCTGAGCCAAGGAATGTGGGCAGCCTCTGGCTGATGGAAAAAGCAAGGAAATGGATTGTGCCCTGGAACCTCCAGAGAGGAACACAGCCCTGCGAGAACCATGTTGGACTCCTGAACTCCAGATCAGTAAAAGAAGAACTTTGGGTATTTGAAACCACTAAGTTTGTGATCATTTCTCACAGCAGTACTAAGAGACTAATACTTTGATGACAGATTCAGGTGTCCAGCCTGCCCCAAGAGCCACCATTAGCAGCCTTACCTTGGTGATCTCCAATACCCAGATATTCTGGCTGTAGGAGGTGGTGCCATTCCCAGATCCCCACGCCCCTGCCAGCAGGCAGCCAATGCCCTCAATGCCGATGCCACGGTTGATGGCATGCTTCGGAGGGGGTGAGACCCACATCAGCCGGACACAGGTATAATAATCGCCTACTGACTCCACCATCCAGGAGATACCCCAGCCGTGATCCCAAAGACCCCAGCCAGGCTGACGGTGGGGAGGCCCCACTGTCCTGCAAAGGCAATGCAGAGGGAATATTAATCCAGAAGATAATAGGCTGCTGAACTCCAAATCATTTCTTTGCTAGAGAGGTCTCTGAAAGGCTTTAAAGACCAGGCAGCATGTCTTCCAACTCCACAACTGAACAGAGGCTTTGGCTCGGACTCCTGCCCTACCATTCATCCCTGAGGTGGTCAGATGCCCTGACCTTGACGTCACTGTGCACAAAAAGAGCCAGCAACAGGGCCTCTTCCCAGGAAGGCCTTGAAGCATTGGAAGCTGAGATGCTTAGTCAGGGAGGCCCTAGCACCACAGTCCATGAGGCAAGGCCAGCCATCCCTGGAACCTGGTTATTTGTACACACTGAGCTAAGAATTGCAGGGAAAGGAGACCAGAAGTGGCCTAAGGGATGGCCTTGAGCTTGTCTCCTCAGAAATGTTCTCATTCAGTCCCAGGCCTCCCTTGTGTGGGATCCACCGAATCTAGGAGGAGACCCAAAGGTCTGGCTAGGAGGTCAGGACCTCACTGTCCTCTCCCCACTCCCAGGCTCATGGGTTCTAAGCAATGTGGAGGAGGGATGAGGGATGTAGGCCAGCTGAGAGGTAGGTCTGGGAGTGGGAGCCTTTGGCCTGGCACCCCAAACAATTCTTAGGACAACCCAAGGGTCTTCTTCTCTTAGGAGTCTGATATGGACTCCCTGGGGCATGGCCCTCCTTGTCAGATCCCTTGGAGGAGGTCTCCCCCGCGGACCCTATTCAACTCTCCCTCCAGTGCCCTGGGCCCCATGGGCAGTCCTGGGAAACGTGTGTCCCAGGCAAGAAGGGGCCCATCTTCTTATTACCTGGGTAAGGGAAGCGAAACCAAGGAGCCTGGCTCAGGACGTTGGCTTTGGTGTCGGTGCGGGCCCCATAACCATAGGCTGTGGGGTCCGTGGGGAGGGCGTTGGTGACCGTTAGCACAAAGCAGATGAGCCATGAGATGCAGAGGGCCAGCAGCACCTGCCAGAAGGAGCCGCCCTTCACCACTGGGTCTCACCTCCAGCCCAGGTCAACAAACTCCCAGAGGGGTGGGGCGAAGGAGGGAGTTCAGGAAAGCTCTTTGGAAAGAGGAAGTGTTGGGTTACTCACCCTTCCAGTGACAACAGGAATCTGGTGTGTCAGTGGATAATTAGCACTTTAAAGGAACGTAGAAAATAAACTACGGAGAGACCGTGTGTCAAACACAGGCAGAAATGTCTGGTAAAGCGGGCACAGCCTGGCTCAGAAGGATTACCATCTGGCTCCCTTTCCACTGTTTGTTGGTCACATGACCTTGGATCAAACTCCCTGAACCTCAGTTTCCTCATCTGTACAGTGGAATGACCACCACTGCTCTGCAGAGCCTGAAGCAGGATTTCTTCCAATAGAATCCTCAGATACACTGATTTTTAATCTCTGGTGGCAGAAACCCAGAAATCTGTATTTTTAACAATGTCCCCAAGTGATCTGATGCATATTGAATTTTAGAACCACTGGCCTACAGTGTTGTTGAAGGAGCAATGAGATCATTGTGTGGAAGGATCATTTTACAATGTGAAATGTAGTTTACTGTTGAATGAAACCTGCAAACATATTTGTGTGGTTGACAGCTACACATACTTGACAGTGCGTTTCAAGAGAGAATTCAACAGGGAAGGCTCTGAAAAGGGAGGTACCATCCTCATCCCAGGGTATTTGGACTACCCACGAGCCACTGAGAAAGAATCTGATGTAGGCAACTTCTCCCTTAGTCTTGTATAATTAGCAGTGAACCTGGCTGTGTCCCCCAGTACCTTGTTATGAGGACAGCCCAGGGAACATGAGAAGGCTGTCCCACACTGGTGCCCAGAGCAGCGACCTAGGGCAGGGTTCTCTGCTCCTGGGAGAGAAGCACTGAGGGAAGACGTGGGACAGCATTCCACCAAGGGTCAGGAAGCATCCCCACAGGCCGCCGGCCTCCCCTCGGCCTCCTTCTCCTTCTCCTTCTCTGGTGGATTGAGGAAGGCCAAGGAGGAGAGGCCACTGCAGGTGGGGGAGCATTTGCTTTGGGGGCCCTCTGGGAGTGTGAGAGGCTGTGCCTCACTCTCCAGGTGAGTCAACTCAGAATAGAAGGGGGCTGGGAGTGTGTCTTACAGGGAAGGCCTGAAACAGGTAGAACTTAGAGGTGTGCCACTTCCTCTCTCGTCCATAAATGGGCACGGGCAGCGCGACGTTTTTCAGGTACTGAGAAAACAGCACAATGAGGAAGATGGTCCTGAAACAGAAACAGACCACACCCAACCTGGTGAGCGGGGGCTCATCCTGAGTGAGGGTCCAGAAAGCTGGGCCACCACATGTCTCTGGGATTGGGGGCAGTGCCCAATCTGAGAGGATCCCCATCTAGACCCCACTCTGCAGTGCCGGCAGCATCCTGCCATTTCTGAAAAGGTGGGCTGTTGCCTTTCAGAAGCTGCTGGTGGCTGAGGAGGAGGAGTGGGAGGGGAGGCTGTTATTCCTTGGGGGTCAGCAGCTGGATGGATCCAGCAGGTGGAGCCAATGAGGCCACACTCAGAGAAGATCTTCTCTCCCAGGTCCTTCTGCAGGTCCTTGTGTTCAGACCACAGCAGGCAGAGTCAATGACAGCATCCAGCGTCATCCCCAAGTCCCTTCAAAGCTCTCTTTAAATGCTTTAACCTCTTTTTCCAGGAAGCCTTCCTGATCCTCCCAGCTGGCTGTCCTCATCCCCTCCCCTGAACATGCATGGCATTCTGTGACTCTCATCACTGTCTCCTGGTGTCATAGGTACTTGGATCCAAGTCTTGTCTCTCTCCCACACACTACAAGATGCTTGAGAGCTCGGCCATGTCTTTGCAGCTTCCCCAGGGGCCAGAAGTTTACAAACATTTGCTCAATGAAAACCTAGTAGGCAGGGCACCAATAGTATCAACTTTGTGTGAACACTACACTAAGTATTCTTATACACTGCCTGCGATGAAATCATCATCTGTGAGTACTAATAATGTAATAAATAGTAAGAATAATAAATTAGAAGTAGCAATTTTCCTGCTTTTTAAGGTATCATAATGTTCATGAAAGTATTTCTAAACCACAGGAGTTGGCCAATATCCAGGACTCTTATTCTTCTTACTGGGTAACCTTCCACCAAAGAGAACTTAGATAGTGCTCCCTACCCAGAGAGTACTTACATGGCAGCAATCCCCCAGTGGCTCCCGGCGTCATTGGCTGCGTAATCGAAGAGAGGCAGGGCCAGCAGGAAGAGGGTTGGAGCAGTGGTCAAGGGGCCAATGAAGCGCATGAGAAAGCCTATGAGGCCTGAGAAGCCCACTAGAATCTGGACACAGGAAGCGACCATGATGGCGCCCTGCAACTGAAGAGGAAGAGTGCAGCTCAGGCACCTCAAACCTTGCAGCAGGACTGTGGGCCTCAGCCCAGCCCAGGCCCCGAGAACAGGCCCAGCTGCTGCAGCCCACCTCTAATTCTGGTCATCCCTGGGTGGTGTATTCAGAGGCAGTGCAGAGGCAAAGCTGGACCCTGAAGGAACTGAGGAAAGAAGAGCTCTGACCTCCCTCTTCTCCCCAGTTCTGGATTTCCAACTAGCTGTTGGACACTTTCACTTAATAGGAAGGTTTTCAGGGCGTAGCCTTCAACATTATTGATTGATCATAGTGATGATGGTGATGACTCGTAAAGCAGCGTCACTCAGCAGTGTATTGAATATCTTGCTGCTTCACTTTTCTCTGTTTTCCTACTTTCTATTGCAGGGGTTGGCCCTATTTTTCTGTAAAGGACCAGATAGTGAACATTTTAGGCTTTGTGGGCCGTATGGGCTCTGTCATACTTTTCTGGACAAGAAGTGAACAAATGAACCTAGCTGTGTTCCAATAAAACTTCACTTGTAGGCACTGAAATTTGAATTTCATATACTTTTGACATGTCATGAAATATTACTCTTTATTTTATTTTTTTCGATGAAAAAATAGAAATCTTTAATTTAAAATAGAAAACTGTTTTTAGCTTGTGGGCTCTACAGAAACAGGCACCTGGCCAGATTTGGTTCCTGGGCTGTGGTTTGCCAACCCCTGATCTCTTGGACTGAAGGAGTTTGCTTTACTTCTCCTTTTTGTACTTTACTGGTTGGGATGTTATACCTTCTATTTTATCCCTGAAAGCTTTCCTTGCTTTGCAGTCTACTCTTTCTGAAAGTAAAATAATGACTTCCACTTTCTTGAGATTAGCGTTGGCATGGTATATCTTTCTCTATCCCTTTACTTTTAGTCCAACTGTGTCTTGCTAAAGAGGGATTCTTGTAGACAACATATAGTTAGGTCTTGTTTTTTGATTCACTCTGACAATCTCTGCCTTTTAATTGATGCGTTTAGACCATTGATGTTCAAAATGACCATCGAAACAGTTGGATTAATATCGACCATATTTGTTACTCTTGTCTACTTGTTGCCCTTGTTCTTTGTTCCTACTGCTATCTTCCACTCTCTTTTTGCCTTTTGTTGTTTTAATTGAGCATTTTATATGATCCTGTTTTCTCTCCTTTCTTAGCATATCAGTTATACTTCTTTTTTTTAACTTTTCACTGGTTGCCCTAGAGTTTGCCATATACATTTACAGCTAATCCAAGTCCACTTCCAAATAACAGTACACCACTTCATGGGTAGTGTGAGTACCTTATAATAACAAAATAATCCTGATTTCTCCCTCCCATCCCTTGCATCATTGCTGTCATTTCTTTCACTTATCTATAAGCACATATAAGTATATAAATAAAAACTACCATGATACTGGAAGATGAAGTGTAAATTGGTCTAATGTGTTGAAAACTGAACTTACCATTTCTTCTCATGGTTTTCTCCTTTTTCTACTACCACCATTTCCTTAAAATAGAATCATTGTTCACTTTTACTTCTCCTTTATTTCTTATATCGCAGTAATTTATGACATTGCTATTGGTCCTGTATTTGCATCACTTTCATCTGTGGCTGGCATTGTGATGTGCAATTGGCCTGCCAGCATCAGTGGTTTCAAGCCTTGAGATGTGTGTGGACAAGTATAACTCAGGGAAATATGGAGAATCTACCTTAAATTCCAATAGACTGGCTCAGTGAATTTAACCAATCAATCAATTAATAAAATGTGGTTGAGATTCATAAGAACTTTTTTCTCTTGTTTAGGCACTGGAGAAAACAGTGGACCAGCAGAGGGAGCGAACATACCACAGATGAGACTCCGGGTTTGAGCTGACTGTGTTGGACACTAGAAAGTGATGTGGGAAAAAGTACTAGAGACAACTGTCTAAACCCGGGCACGAAGAACCCCCACCCTGGCCCCTGGGTCTTAGAGCAGGGCTTGGTAAACGTTTTCTATAAAAGGCCAGAGAGTAAATCTTTCAGATTTTGTGGGCCAAATGTGGTTTCTATCACATATTCTTTTTTTAGACAACCTTTTAAAATGTAAAAATGATTTTTAGTTTGTAGGCAGTAAAGATACAGACCACAGGCTG
The DNA here is from genome assembly GCF_057802395.1 of Ceratotherium simum simum. NCBI lineage: Eukaryota > Metazoa > Chordata > Mammalia > Perissodactyla > Rhinocerotidae > Ceratotherium > Ceratotherium simum. The sequence goes on from NC_141900.1 coordinate 90,945,593, forward strand.
GATTTGTTCCCAGAGGCGAAGTTTGCTGACTTCTGCTTTAGAGGACTGCATGTATCACAAACACAAAAGTAAACAGTAAACGTGTTAAAGGAAATATGGGTGTGTCTGTCCCTGGGGATGCCGTGCTCAGTGCAGGTGCAGCACAGCGCGTATCCTAAACATCCTCTCTCATTACTAATATTGTTCAAGCCCCAGGGAAATTCTTCCCCACAACTCTTGCCCAGTGTCTCAAAACACAAGGTAACTGCTTCTGAATGTGGTAAAGTTTCATACCATTGCAGAGGTGGAGGCAGACACTTCATTAGAACACAGGGAGGGTTGAGCAGTGTGAGTGCTTAGGTAGGAGAAAAGACAAATCACCTTGTCAAATGTTTCTTCTTGGATAGTATGAAGGAAACAGATTCTTACTAAGGAATTATAATTCTCAGGAGGTCTGAGGGAAAGGGATCTCCCGCCCCTGGCATCTAGCAGAGCAGAGTAAGGCAACTCTGCTTCTCATTCTTTGCTTAGGTTTAATTTGGATTTACCAAAGCCAAGTGTAGGCTCCCTGGGGGACAGGAAAAAACAAGCAAAAAGATCCCTCCACAAACCGCACGTGTTCTGCGATTCCTTCTATGATGATGTGGTAACAGTAGGCTGCACTGAAGAAGTACATCCTGATTTGGAAAAGCTGGTGCAACACACAACATTCTGAGATTGGCCAATCAACCTGGCAAAAATCCAAGGCCCACCAGCTTGACAAGTGAAATTCTTAAGTATATCTTGGTCTGGAACTACATGGAAAAGTTCTTTAAAGGTTAAAAAGCCCTGTTAACTCTGGTCCACCCTGAGAGAAGAAGGAAGCACGAGGACCTGATGAGATTATTGAAGTTCACCCACATCTGGGTGCCCTTTTGGACTGTATCTCAGAGCACAGACACCTGTAAATGGCTGTTTTGGAGACGGAAGAACAGCAGAAGGTTCTGGCTGAGATTCACAAGTTCTGGCTCAGACTGGTCTACTGTGTCCTTACAAGCACAGTGCTCCCTGAGGAATCTGAAGTGTTGGTGGTGGAGTCCATGCTGAATGAGGACTGACCCGGATAGAAGCCAGGTGCTTCTGCTCTGCTGGGGGCTTTTGGTGTGGATGTGGCCTGGAGCAGCTACCCAACACTCTCCCTTTGAAAGACTTTTACTGACTAGTCTGCTATTGGGCACTGTTTGGAATTAGCCCACTACTGAATGGCACCAAAAACTCCTAGGTCAGAGATCCCAATCATATCTTGAGTGATGTCAGAAAGACATTCCAATAAGGAAGGGGCTGATCAATAAAATATGCTTATTAAAGGGAAATAGCTATATTTAGGAAAAGAAAAGGCAGTTACACAGGAGGGGTTCATAGGATCCATAAGCAAGTGACAGTCCCCTCTCCCCTGGGGTGGACACTACCTCACAAGATAATCTAACTCAAGCAACACAGACTTGGATCCTACTGTGTGAGTCTTTGAGTTCAAAAAGCACTGGTTGGAATCTTGCTAAAGGTGCTGCTCAGCTGGCTAAGAAAGATGGAGACTGGAAGAGTATAACATTTCAGCAGAAGGACCTTGATGGAAGAAGTAAGGCATGTCTAAATCCAGCCAGTGGACCGAGTTATGTGTGATGTGACTGACTGCACACATAAATACCTGGAATTATCCCTATGTAATTATACAGGTTCGTGGGCTATGGCCGATGGACTAGCAATGTGATCTGGCAAGTGGGTCATAGAAAACTCTACCGAAATTTCACCTTTTGTAGGACAGGACTTCATATTCAAATCTCCAATACTGTTAGTTCATGTTGATGCCCCTAAGTGTTAAAAAGAAGAGGGAAGTATGATTTTGAATGTAGTCACTAGGGCCCACGAGATAACACCTCGGGCCACAAGCCATGTGCCTGTGGACTCACAAACAACACAATCCCCATCTCCATCTCTAGTCATTTATGTGGCCCAGGATGATCCAGATTGCTGACAGCAGTGGGCCCATGTGCCTTTGGTGGGAGAAGACGAGGATATGTGGCATATCAGAGAGCTGGCAGGCTGCCTATACTGGACATTTCACAGAGCATGGGAGGTTTTAATACTTTTTTAAACTGATATTGACAGTGTTTCTGGTCTGAGCTTTGCCTGTTCTGCAACTGAAGCCCTGGTCCAGACTACTATAGAAGACTGGTGACCCAGATTGCCCACCAACATGAATATCAACTTATATATCTAACAGCTTAAGGATCACTTTTCACAGCCTGAACAGGACAGGAGTGGACCAAGAAATATAATATCAACTGATCTTTTCATGTTTCATATTACTTCACAAAAGCAGTGAAATTATTGCAAAATTAGAATGTGCTTGAGGCAACAAAAAGTGCGTGACAAAGGCATGAAGGGCTGGCTTTCCAGGCTGGGATAGTGTGAGATCACGCTAAACATGGGGCACAAAAGTGAGTCACCAGTGGAGCAGTTTCTAAAGACGGGTTGAGAAATGAGAGGGTAAAGTAGCCTTTTTTCCCAGGACTAGGGATTTGGTCGTGTTCCCTAGGATGGAAATAATAGAAAGCACTTCAATTCAACATGTTGCAATTCTGATGGCATTTATGGGCCGGATTGGAAAGTCTGGTGTTCTCAGGATGCATCTTAACCAATGGAGAGGATCCAGTGATAATATACTACTTAAATCATTGCAAAGTACCTTGGGGAAGGACACACAGGAGGGTTTAACAGTGTTACTTTTGCTGCCCACTATTTAAAGGATAGCCGAGAATGACTCAAAATCTCCTCCTCCAACAGGAGCAAGGGAATGGACTAAGAAGGGCTCCCAGTGGGCAGAAAGAAAGACGGGGCAGAAAGAACTGGAGTCACCAGACAAATCACTGTATCGAATCATGCTCCTATGCCCTTTACATTTAAAATAAGTTGGAAATAAGAAAATGATTTCTTAGCAATATTTCTAGATACATCTTCAGTCTGGGATGAGGGATGCTAGCACCAGAGTTGATTCTACCAAACTGAAGCACATCTAATAAAACTGGACCCAGAGTATACTGGGCTGTACTGGATGGACAATGAGGAACGAAAATTGTGAAAGTAACCAATTCCTACCATGATGCTGGCATATTAAGACATGGTCTTTTGCTTGAACTTTTGTGTAAGATTAAGATGGGTCATGGACTATATATGAAATATGTGAGCATTTCCAAGTAAACCTATTTTACTCCCTATCTATTCCACCCCAGCAGCCCCAAGCCCTGTCAAGTTCATGACCCTGTTTTATTTTCTTCACTGCACTAATAATTCCCTGAAATTTTCCTTTTCTGTTTACTTATTGGAGTATTTGTCTCTCCCACTCCACCCCACCACATACACACACTAGAATGTTAGCTCCATGAAAGCAGGTTCCTTGTGTGATTTACCTACACCAGTATCTTAAAGCCTGGAATCTTGCCCAGCAGTGAGTTGAACAATGAATTTTGACCAAATGAGTCAACTCAGGAGCCCCTGTTGAGTACCTTCCATTCCTCCCACCCACCTCCCTTGCCCCATTACCTCTCGGATCCTCTTCTGCCATTCCTCGGTGAATTCAGGAGAGCTGGTGTTCACCTGGCTGGCATTGAGTGTCCACTCAGGGCACTTCCAGGCAGGAAGGGAGAGCATGGCCAGGGAGGGTGCCACAAAAGCAAATGTCCCTCCCTGGAGAATGGGCAGCCTGGAGGAGGGGAAAGGATGCAGTTACTCATAAGATCCTTTAGTACTAGTCTGTCATTGGCCCCAATGGGGGCCTTTTAATCCCAAGTCCTACCTCAGTTTCCAGGCAACACATGACCCCTGTTGTTCTCGGTTTACAGGCAACTCCTGCCAAGCTCCAAGTCAGACCCATGGACTCTCCTAAACTTTGGACTGGTAGGAGAGGTGGGGAGGGGAAAGACAAGCAGACCTAACCCCAGTCCTGGAGATGCAAGCCCAGGAGGAGAGAGTCAGGTGCTGGGAAAAGATTTGGAGACAGCACAGAGCTCAGTGAACACAGTTAGTGGGTGCCATGGTCCACCCCAGACCCAGAGAACCTTCCCCAGAGCCAAGATCAAAGCAGCTCATGCATGTGGCATTGCTGCACTGACAAGAGATGCACAGCCTAGAGTCTGGGTTGCCAGAGTCCTTTGTGTCTTCAAAAATGAACAGCAGTCCCAGACCTCTACCTTCAGGCTCCTTTTTATCACATGGACAGAACAGGACTGAGGTCGTTCTCAGGGCGTGTCCCCCACCCAGGCCCTTCTCTCTCCTGGTGGATGTCTCACTCTGGCCTCTGTGAGAACTTCTAGCAGTGCCTCCCTGCCTTGTCTTCCCTTCGAGGTGAACACAGCCTGACAAGTCAACCTCCAACAATCCTCTCTTACTAGAGGGTCAGAAGCTATCAAGTCTGCCCACCCTGGACATTAGAATTTGGGGGGGAATATCCCAGCCTCTTGATTGCATTTGTCACTACAGCTCACCCTGGTCAAGTACTTTTTCTTAACCATACTAGCAGGGTATTTTTGAACTCAGGATTCCATGAAGACAGCGTAAAGCATTATTCTTGAGAATGACTGAACACATTTTATGTAATAAAACAGAAAGTGTATGGAAGAATTTTGCTGCCTAAGTGGCCTTTGTATCCTGGCTGAACACTGGGATCAGCGATGCCTGGGCATCACCCTCACACATGTTCAAGGGCTTGTCTAGGAGTGCGCCCAGGCACAGGGACTGCATAAAGCTCTGGGTCAGGTGTGTAGCCAGGGCTGAGAACAAGTGATCAAGTGCGTAAATCCAGACCCATAACACTCCAAAATACACTGCACACACAGAGCAGGAACACACGGGTGGTGGTATGAGTATGTGTGAGTAACTTTTTTAATTTAAAAATTATGAATCTAAGTATCTTGACAGAGAAGGGAAACATGCTATACTTACATCACTGCAAAATGCCTTTTGAGCTTCTAAAATGAACATAGAATTCTTTGTATAAGGGTATAACCAGAGAGTACATAATATAGGACTTGTGTTTTAATTTTTTGCTATAATTCTCTATGCACATTTCATTCATTCAACAGATGTTTATTGAGGATCTACTGTGTGGCAGGCACTGGGTGCCAGGTATTGGAGATTCCATGGTGAGTGAGACAAAACTCCCACTTCTATTCTAGGTACACATTTCTCTGTTAGCCCTAGTACTAACAAACTAACCATTTATAGTAACTGACTCTCAGGGATTGCTTTAAACACCTTAGGATTATGCTTACAAACACCCCACCATGTTAGTATGCCACCACTGCCTCAGCCATTTCAGTATTACTGGGTTCCATGAGGGCAGGGAGTCATTATTTTTCTTTTCCATCCCTCCGGCACCGAGCCTAATGCCACAAAAAACCTGCCAACATTGGGTTTTATCATTTTATTTTTTTTTTAGTTTAATAGGCATGTAATGAAACCCTAACAACTGTTAATTTGCATTTCATTAAGTCATAAAGGGTGTGCACTCATTCATGTTATTTTGTGTCTGTTTTTCCTTGCCTGTAAGCTGTCTATTCATTACATAGAATTTGGATACTGTCAAAAAATATTTATAATAGTTCTTTTTGGTGAGGAAGAGTGTGGCTGAGCTAACATCTGTGCCAATCTTCCTCTATTTCATACGTAGGTTGCTGCCACAGCATGGCTTGATGAGCAGTGCATAGGTCCTCGCCTGAGACCTGAACCTGCGAACTTCGGCTGCCAAAGCAGAGCACGCGAACTTAACCACTACGCCACCAGGCCGGCCCCTATAATAATTCTTTACTTATGATAGTGAGCTTTATTTTCATTTTTAAAAAACGTTTTCTGTTATTGTATGCAGGAATTCATCCAAAAATTATTTAAAGGAGTGTTTCAAAATTTTCAAGTAGTTGAGCACTTTTCTAACTCTGTTCATGTTTTTTTCTTTCAAGATTATTACATGTAGTCGGGCTAATGTGATATGGACTTTCTGCCTTTTTGTGATTGCTAAATACCTTTTATGTTCAAGAGCAAGATGACATTTTTCCATTTATTTGCTTCAGTGTATTATCATGTCCTACCTTTAGATTCACACAATGTATCAATAAATTCTTCCCCCATTATTCTATACTCAGATCTTCCAATTCCATTCATTCCTCTCTCTCTCTCCACCTCATTTCTTTAGCATTCCCATTTCTTTCCGATAACTTCTTATTGGTACCCTTTTGATAGATAGATAGATAGATAGATAGATAGATAGATAGATAGATAGATAGATAGACAGATCTACATATATTTCCTGCATTTCTGCTAGGTTTTCTATTACACACTTTCCTGGAACATTTTTGGTATATATGCACTCAGTATCACTACTAGGCTTTCATTGTTCAGCGTATCTCTTAACTTTTATGATGACTTTAATGTGTATCTCAGTGCTCTTTTAAATTTCATCTGCTAGCATGATGGCAACTCCTTTTTTTTTAATTTGCCCATGAATATGATTCACTATTACTATACATGTGCCTTCTGACTTAAATGTCTCTTTTGTAAGCCATAGACTGTTGATTAACAAACTCAACATCTTAGAACTAGAAGAGCCCTGTGAAAGGTATACAGCCTGGCCTTGTCATTTTTTGGATAGGGGATCTGGGGTCTGAGGTCATAGAGTTAGCCAGGATGAGAGCTTGGGTCTCCTCACTGGTCATCACTCCCCTATGACACTGATTAAGAACATGGTGTAGACCAAAGGCGATTTTGAAGCTGGCTCTACCTTATTAGTGTGTGACCTAGGCTTGTTGCCCAACTTCTGCAAACCTCAGTGTCCTCTTCGATAAAATAAAGATATTGTACTCTCCCCAAGTAGTAGCTGTGAAGAAAAAATATATGTAAATGCTTAGCCCAGTGCCTGGGGCATAGAAGAACTCAATAAATAGCAGTAATTGTCATTATTATTCCCTCTGAAATGTGTGGGTACTTCCTGAGAAGGTAGTGCACATCAGGGTATTTTCTTAATGTTTCCTCTAAATAGCAGATGTTACCGTGTGGGCCTGTTTTATACTGTTGTTTGGCATTCCCATTTCTTGCAGGTTGGTTCTCTAGGATTTGTCTTCTACGATCCTTGTTTTCTCACGTGTTGTTGGAATCCATGTGCGGGGCGGGTCCCAGGCTGCATCTCTGCATCAACCACCCCTTGCTCTGTGGCATCCACTCAGCCCTCAGGCAGCACAGCCTCACCTGCACAGCCCTTCACAGCTTTCACTTGACTCCTCTGTGTTGTTTCTTCTGTTCCAGTTCTTTAAGTCGACAGTGTCTGTCTACTTTAGGGGCTCATGTGAATATTTAAGGGTTAATGTCTGATGCATGGCTCTCTTCATGTGATGTCACAACATGTGTCAACTGGGATGGAGTTGCTTTTATTGGATCTACTAATTATTTTGAAGCTTATCACTCTAGTATTGTTGTTGGATCGATTTCAGATCCTCTCTCTCTCTCTCACTGTCTCTGTTTCTTTTTTTGTTTGTTTTTGTTAGATTTTATTTGGAGGAAGTGCTCTAATAATGTCCCACAAGTCCCAACATGCTATGTATTAACTTTAGCTTTTGATTTACACTTCATCTTGTTCCAAACAGGATTTACAGGGATTCACAAATATGTTATGATACATTAAGGACCTGCCACTCTATACTCAGACCTTCCAATTTCATTTTCCACCTATTCCTTCTCCTTCCCACTGCAAGTCACCCACAGCTGGCCTCATGAACCATTATATAAAAATCCAGTCTGGGCTCAGATGGATTGAGATTGGGGTGCAAATCTCCACTGCCACCCTGAAAACATACAATAGAAACCATGGGCAGACTCTATCTGTCAATCCTACTCCTCTCTCCACCCATCACCATCTCATCTGTTGGCTTGAGTACAAAGAAGAGAAAACTCTCCATCATTTTCCTTTACAACAATGACTTGCATGTTTTCTAAGAAGAGGTAAAATGTCAAAATCTGCAGTCTCAGGAATGTATCCTAAAAGTCTGATAAGATTGGTCTTTTCGGTTGGCAAAACCACAGAAATGTGTCCCTGGGGGTAGTATTAACATCTAAGTTTATACAGTCTTTACAAACTACACAGTATTGTCATATCATTATCTCAAGAGTACTTTGGGGTGGGTAGCGTGATATCAGAGGAAACTGATGCTGGGGGGAAGCCAGTGGCAGGGTTCAGCTGGGAAGTGGGGGAGCCCTGATCAGAATGTCTAGAGTCATGGGGCCAAATTGCAACACTGTGTTTGTTATAAGGACAACTGACAACAGGACTTGTGGTAAGAACAATCTACTTGAAGGGTTTATGCTAATGATCAGGTGGGACATTTTTCTCCTCTCTTTGTAGTCCCAGTTGGCCTATAAAACAGGGACATCTAACTTTTTGGAAGTATTGGGAAAGTAAGCCTCAACCCTTCTCTCTGAGCTCTCATGTACTCTTGTTAAAGAAAACATTATTCGTGACACTTGTTAAAGAGGTTAAGGCAGGTTTAGTTCAAGTGGAGCGGCACTACAATGGGGTTTTGTGGTGTGGGAGAGATCAGACTCAACTCCCCATACAAGGAAAAGTGGGAATTTATAGCCAAGGAGCAGCATGGGGGTCAGTGGATGGAAAATTACTAAGGGGATGTCTATTGTATTTAGCAACAGTATGGTCATAGTCAATCTTGTATGTTAGACACTGTGACTAGATAGACCCCTCCCAGTTAAATGTTAAATAGACAGAAAACCCAGCATGACTTGGGCCTGTACAAAATCCTGCAGAGAAGGAGGAAGGGGACATAAGGGTTTGGACTTAAAATCACATTGGAAACTAGAAGACAATGGAACAGCGCTTTCAAAATTCTGAAAGAAAATTATTTCCAATCTAAAATTCTATACCCAGCCAAGCTATCAATCAAGTGTGAGAGTAAAATCAAGACATTTTCACTCACACAAAGTCTTACAAAATTTACCTCCCATGTACTGTCTCTCAAGAAACTCTTACATAATTGTGTTCCACCAAAGAAAGAGGAAGCTATGGGAACAAGAGATCTAGACTTGAGAACTGACATAAAGGGAATTCCCAGGATAAGGGTGAAGAGGCATCTCAGGATGACAGCTGAGCACCGGGCATAGACAGCAACTGTTCCAGGTTGCAGCAAGTCAGGCAGTTCATCTAGAAGATGAAGCTAATAGACTGTGTGATGTGAATGAAATTATTAAGAAGAGGTTTAGACAACAGGCAGAGAGTTTAGAGTTGAATTAGAAATAAGTACATAGAAAATTAAGTATATTAAAAACAAGAAAGATATTAGCTCCAGGGTAAACAAAAAGTTGAGCAGGACAGGAACTTTGTGATTCAGTTCTGAATAGCATCATAGTCATAACGTAAGCACAGAATATTGATCTGTGCTGGGAGGGTGGGAGAATAGGAGGATGGGAAGTGTGCTTGTATGTGGTGGGGGGGGTGGCTGTGAGAGAAAAAGAAATTATACTCATCCATATCGGCACCTCAATCAGTAATGCCTAAGACAGAAGCATATTAGTTAGAGACTTGGAGGAAAATGCGTAAATAATTAGCTTGAAGGGATGAGAGTGCTTGTATCTGTCTAGAAGAAAAGAGGGGAAGATCTCTGGTGGGGAAAGGAAGCCTGTCCATCTGTCTTCTTTAAACCCGTGACTACCCACTGTCCTGAGTGTGCCTTTGACACCTGCCCCCAAACTGGCAGTGAACTGGGGGCCACTGGTCCAGTCCTTCCTTCTGTTCTGCCCCAAAGACGTGCATGCCTGCCCCCTTTTATTTATTTTTTTTGCAGGGAAAGATTCGCCCTGAGCTAACATTTGTTGCCAGTCTTCCTCTTTTGTTTTTGCTCCCCAAAGCCCCAGTACATGGTTGTATATACTAGTTGTAAGTTGTTCTAGTTCTTCTATATGAGCTGCCACCACAGCATGGCAACTGACAGATAGGTGATGGGGTGTTTCCACGACCTGGAAGCAAACCCAGGCCGCTGAAGTGGTGAGTGCTGAACTTTAACCAGTAGACCATCAGGGCTGGCTCTGCCATTTTTTGTTTTTAAGGGCTTTAATGCTAATAATTACAGGGAAACAAAGATAAAAGCAGGTGAGGTGACAAAGGTTGAAGAATCTCAGAAACTCTTCAAGGCTTCTCAAGGCGGGGGCCTTGAACCATAGCTCCCAGCCCCGCTTCCAAGATGGTAATGGGCAGCCTACTGGACTTTGGCTCTCAGGCACAGATTCAAAGGGTGTGACTCATGAAACATGCCCTGATACTTTTCTAAAAACACATTTTAAGTGTTTTTTATTTTTCCCAGTTATAAAGTAACACATGGACTTTGAAGGAAAATAAATGGCAAATAAAGAAAAATATAAAGAATACATTTGTCACCATAGTTCTACACCCAGAAATAACCATTAACGTTTTGTTTCAGTCTTTTTTTAATCTTTAACTAGATAAACTTATTAGCACACAGATTATAATACCTTTCGTATATAATGTATACCACCCAGAAATAACCTGTAACATTTCTTCCCGTCTTTTTTCTGTATTTAGCTAGATAAATGATTGTCAGTACCCATAAAATTTATCCATAAAATTTATACCTCTCATAATTATGAATTACATTGGTCACTATCACAATAGTGAAAACCTCAAAACAACTTAAATGTCCTTTAATCAGAAATGGTTAAATAAGCTAGAACATATTTATATATTCTAGAATAGCGAATACTAAGTGATCATTTTTTAAAAAGTGCTATTGCAGAAATGTGTTTATTGAAATGGAAAGATATTTATAATGAATTGCATATGTATGTAAAAGGTGGAGGAGTGGTTTCTACCACCACTGAATTTTTTTAATTGTTAAAAAAGGAAGGGAAGGTCAAAATTGTGTGTATGGCACAATCATTTTCTTGATGTGAAAAATAAATTTTCTGTGCTGAGCTAAGTACTTAATGTGCATTATCTAATTTAATTCTAAAGGCTTTCAAAAAATTCAAAAACAGGTCCTTTTCACAGAAACCTAAAGACTCTGAGACAAAATAAATGCAAATATTGTCAGGGGTAGAAAGGAGAGGGAGCATCAAATGTCCCTACGCAGGGCAATATGCCCTGAGCGCCCAGGAACCTGGAAGGGATAAAGAGGAACAGGAACCAGAAACCCTGAAGAGGTTCAGGGGGGGCCATGTGGAGTTTGAGGGGCTTGTGGGTAAACGGGGAAGAGGTCCACAGGTGGGGACAGACGCATCTGGAGCTTGAGTTGCTGGAATCCAACCTCACTTGTGACGTCATTTTGATGTGCCCTTCTTGGAGCCAATCCAATGAGTGGGCAAAAGAGAATGTCACAGGGACTTTTCTTTGAAATAGGTCAGGATGGGGAGCAGAGCCTCAGGAATGTAGGATGGGACTGATGAATTCTTGAATTTAAAAGGGTCTCTGTGTTGTGAGAAATCCTCGGCACCCCAAGAGCCCCACCTACTTCACTCTTGGACAAAGAGCACTTGTTCATCTTTTTCCTGGGCTCCCTACACCAAGCAGGTCAGGACCTGCTAAATTGTGGGAAAGCCCATCACGGTCCTTCCCTGCAGATAACTACCCAACTTAAACCCACAGGAAGCAGAAGCACCAGCACCCTCTTTGGGACACATCAACCCCCTCTCCCTCCTCTGATGTGACTGATCATCAGGTCACTCTTCTACCCCAACAGCCACCACTTTTCCTGCTCCAGCCAGAGCTCCAATGGCACATTGGGTCACCTAGCTGTCAACAGGGCAGGAGCAAGGTGGCTGCACAACTCTGGTGATGGGCATGGCCTTTCTGCATAACCAGGGACAGGCGCAGAGCTAGGGCAGGGCAGGGCTGGGCCTGCAGGGAATTTGGTGGGTGAAAAGGACCAAGGCCAGGGCTGACTCAGGCAAAACTGTATGCAAGCAAACATAAGGCATCTGAGTGCATTTTGTGGCAGAAGTACTTGCTCCACACTTGAGATATTCCCAGGAACAGGGAAAGGGAGTCATATCACCTGGAACAACGCCAGAAAAACAATTACCAGGTAAAAATCATGAATAATTCTAGAGATGGAGTTAAGATGCAGAACTGATTGCCTCTTACCATTCCTTTTTCATTATTTAACATGGTTTTAAGTACTAAGACCTTCTGAAATCTTATTGTGACTTCAGTGTTTTGTTTCTAATCTGGAAAAGTACACCATAAAATACTGGTTAGCAGATAATCGGCAATCAAATCTACTTGGCCTTTGATTCATAAGCTGTCAGTTAGGTTTTACCATCTATAATATCTTAGGCATTTACTCATCAGCATCTGAGAGGGAAGCCCACTTTCATGGGTGGAACCAAACTCAAGTGTATTCCTGCCCCCACCTTAGTCTAATGACATTAGCGTGATTTTATTTCCCTCTTTCTTTGCATGTTTAATTAGGGTGTCAGTTCTTTGAAACTTAGCTCCTGATTAGTTTGTGTTTCTCACAGAGCTTACCAGAGGGCTAGGACCACATGTACTATTACTACTGATTATCCACTTGAAACATGGCACTTCATCATCTTTGTCACCATGATAGGTGTCCACAATATTAAAGATGTAAGGGACTTTTAGATATTATATAGTTCAACTCCTTCACTTTACAGATGAGAAAATTGAGCCGTAGAGAGGGTCAATGACTTGTCCAAGTTTCCACAGCACAGACACCAGGACTGGAATTCAGGCCTCCAGTTTCCAAGCTCGAAGCTTTTCCATAATTATAATTAACACCATCTCAGGTTTAAGGGGAGGGGCTCCTCTATCTGGAAGAGCTTTGTGTTTGTAACTCTCCATGGGGCCGGGGCAGGGCTGGGGGCTCCTGGGAATCTAGGCAGGTTGCTACAAGGCCTGTCTAATGGTCCTGCAGTGTCTGACATTCCAGGGGCCAATCCTGGGAAGGAGGGAGGGGTCCTGGATGTTAGGGGTCTAAGAGACAGACCAGATCAAACTCTGTACCTCTTTGAGTTCTTTACGGGGAATTTGGAAGAAATCTTGCCTCACAGAGATGGTGACAGAAGAAGGAAGAGGGAGAAGGGAAATAACCTGCTAAAGATGTAGGCACTAGTCTCCCACTCTTTGGCGGAGAATGAGAGAAGTTAAGCACCGGCATAGCTCCTGGAAATGACTTGCAAAGAAGCACTGTGGAAAGTGCCTTTGACTTGATTTAGGAAAAGACCACAGTGGGAATGACTATTCTCCTCTGGATGCTGCCTACAGTCAGCTGGTCCTGGAAACAATGGGCCAATCCCGTATCAGGCTACACTTGTGTGGCTTTATTCAGATAATTGATAAAGAACAAATGGATATTAGTTTTTCCTGTCCAGTCATTTTCTCTTAAGAGAGGTCAGGCAGAAGCACACTGTAGGGAATGTTTTCCATTTTCCTCTGCAACTCCAGGGCTGAGCACAGGCCTGGCACAGGTTAGGTCAAAGCAGATTTACGATGACGGACCTCTCACTTGCATGGCTCCTTCTAAAGACCAGGAAGGGGCCTGCAATGTGTTCGCCAGCCATAGACCTTCATAAAATTTGCAAAAGTAAGAGGTTTGAGCCACAATTGTCTGTAACTACTGTCTCTTTCCACCGCCACCTCTTTAACTCTAACCCTTGCGTCAGATGGCATTTGAAAGGCTACAGGCACTTTTAGTATCTGGCTAAGAGGGGGTTAAGTCAGGATAAATGTAGTTTGAATGTAGTGGGATATATTTTATGGTTAGAGATCACTAAACTACTCATGTGTAGCTAATGTATTGCTAGCCATCTTGGGGTAATCATGGTTTCCAGCAACGCTCTACTGCCCACTGTGCCAGCTCATTCTATGTCACAAAGGTGCAGGATCAGAGATTGCATTATGATATGAATGTGCCCTATAGCACCCATCACTTGACATATGTGAGTGGTAGACGAGAAACAAGTTTTGGAATGTATGGAGTCAGAAGCTAGTCTGTGGCAAATTTGCCAACCATCAGATATGCAAAATTACCAGAGAAGGTCTAGTTCTCATTGATGCGCGGGCAAAATGGAAGTTTTCTCTTATCAGGAACATACTTAATAATGCAACATGTACAATAACAAATGCACCATGCATTTAAAAAAGGTTGACAGGAATCATGTACCATAGAATTGGGCAGACATGCTGTGTTTGTAGCGCACAAATCTATAGCAGAACTACAGTTTGCGTGTGAAAGCATGGTACTGTGTCCCAACTACCAGTCATAACAAATAGATTTGCACTGACCCCTGCTGGAGGAATGAATGAATTATCTTTCCTTCTCTC